>NC_046155.1:6505-25101 GCF_011064425.1 Rattus rattus | reverse complement strand
TGAATGGATTAGTTTCACTGTTAAAACAAAACAAAACTCATACACATGTTGAATGCCTGAAGTTTATATATTATATTGAGAATTACTCTAATGTAAGAAATATTCTTAAATTAAGTCTATAACAATAGTATCCCATCATTGTATTATGCAACGTTGTCCCAAATATGATGTGGCTGTTTACAGGAAAGAAAACTGAAACAAATAAGACAATAATATACCAGACAACCATTTGTTCTTTCAGATTGGATGAATGCCTGTGATCCAGCTATACCTCTTAGCATATACCAAAAGATGCCCCAACATAAAAAGAGACACGCGTCCACCAAGTGTTCATCGCAGTAGCCCATTTATAACAGCTAGTGGAACTGGAAAGAACCCAGATGCCCTCTTCAACAGAGGATTGGATACAGAAATGTGGCACATCTGCCATGGAAATATTACCAGCTATCACACGATTCTTTATGAAAATTGCAGGCAAATGGTTGAACTGGCATCATACTGGAGTGAGCTAACCCAATCACAGAAAACATACATGGTATGCACTCAAGTGGCTAGCCCAAATGCCTGAATTACCCTGATGCCTAGAACAAATGAACTTCAAGACGGATGTTCAAATGAATGCTTACCTTTCTTTAAAAGGGGGGAATAAGAAACCCTTGCAGGGAAAGAGAGAGGCAAAGATTAAAACAGACTGAAGGAACACCTATTCAGAGCCTGCCCACATGTGGCCCATACATATACAGCCACCCAATTAGACAAGATGGATGAAGCAAAGAAGGAGCAGACCGACAGGAGCCAGATATAGATGCCTGAGAGACACAGCCAGAATACAGCAAATACAGAGGCGAACGCCAGCAGCAAACCACTGAACTGGAGAATAGACCCCCTGCTGAAGGAATCAGAGAAAGAACTGAAGAGCTTGAAGGGGCCTGAGACCCCATATGTACAACAATGCCCAGCAACCAGAGCTCTAGGGACCAAGCCACTCACCTAAAGACTATACATGGACTCTGATCTCATAGGTAGCAATGAATATCCTAGTAAGAGCACCAGGTGGGAAGTGGAAGCCCTGGGTCCTGCTAAGACTGAACCCCCAGTGTTGGGGGAGGGCGGGCAAGGGGGAGGGTGGGGAGTGGGACACCAGGAAGGGAGGGGAGGGGATGTTTGCCCGGGAACCGAAAGGGAATAACACTGAAATGTAAGCAAGAAATACTGCTGGCCGGAACTGAAGGAAATAGACCGATAAACAGTTCTCTGCACCCAAATCCCGTGGGAGGAGCTAACCTTCAGAGAGGCAGACACGCTCATGCAAACCAGAAGAGACTGTTTTCACACACACTGGATTCTAGAAACATCGAGGCCATCTGAACCCTGGTAACGGAGGCCCCGAAGAGTGGCGAGATCTTCCTGGAGGCCATCAGGAGTCTTGGCAACCTCATGAAGCCGGGTCTTGAGCCTTGGGACCACAGGCAATCTATAAAGTTGCAGTGATTTCTTGCTCTGTGGAATGATAACAGAGGCAGTAATCTCTTCAGACAGGCACGCCCTGTGTTTACTGAAGTCCCACACTCATGATCCTGCCCGCAGCAGCACCTGAGGCTGCAGAGACCACACACCCACCTCGCCCACATCCCTCGACTCAAGAGGAAATTGCACAGGCCTGTCTGGGAGGCCTAGGAGCCCGGGCCTGGAGACACCACCGAACCTGAAGGAACAGACCGATAAAGCCTGCACTAAACTGGAGGTGGAGAGCTAAACCTCAGAGAGGTAGACACTTGCCATCCAGAAGAGACTGAGCTCTGCACACATTACTGGATCTGCAACATCGAGGCTATCTGAATCCTCAGGCATCGGAGGCCCCCGGAAGAGGCGCAGATTTGCTGCTGCCACTTCGGAGAGCCCGGTGGGCAGAACCTCATGGCTTATCTTGAGCCTCGGGACCACAGGGTAAGACTAATTTATCTGCTGCAAGACCTGCCTGGTGAACCAAGGCACAGGTCCATACAAGAACAGCTGAAAACCTGTAGAAAGGAAATTACAGGCCTGAAAGTGCATTTGTCTCATAACTGACTGGGAGAGATCAAAACAGGTTACAGCACCCTGACACAGGCTTACAGGACAGTTTAGCCACTGTCAGAAATAGCAGAACAAAGTAACACTAGACAATTTGATACAGAGGCGTTTAGTGAACCCAAGCAACAGAAACCAGCACTACATGGCACCATCGGAGCCCACCTCCTATCAAAACAAACATGGAATATCTGCAAACACACTATAGCAAGATTCAGATTCAAAATCATATTTCTGATCATGATGCTGAGAATTAATAGGACATGATGAATTACCTTGAGAACAAGGCATTGCTAGAGGAATTTGAAAATGCCTGAAAGAATTATGAACATAACAAATAAAGTAGAAGCCCATAGAGGACAAAATCCTTGACTTTCAGCCCAGGTCTCAACAATCTCAACTCCCACACATTCTGCTGCTCTCAAAGTTTCAGAACGAACTGAAATCACAGAATGGTTGAATCCAGCTCAAAAGAAAAACAACTGATTGACCTGACTCTGACTAGGTATGCAGCGGTAGCCCTGTCCTAAGCAAGAATGAACTCCCAGTGAACTAGACTGTCGGGGTGAGGGCAATGGGGAGGGCTGGGAGGACCCACTGAATAAAAAGAGCTGCCATCCTGCCTTCTGCCTGTCTTTCACAGTACTCTCACTGCTGGAAACATCACACACCTTCCAGCTCTTTCCCAGCCCACAGCCTTCCTGTTCACTTCCATCTCAACTGCAGTCATTTGTCACAGGCTCATCACATTCTTGAACAAAAACCAGTCCCCAAATAGAACCTTCCTTTGAACAAACAATCAAACACCTTTCAGAACACACTCTCATCCTCCCTTCCCAAAATGTCACTCTCTGAGCCGTCATGTCTCTGGGAAATTATCACTGTCTAGAGTTCATCCTAAATTCTGGAACAAAAGCTCTCTTCTGAACTGTTTTATGACGTTTTTTTTTTTTTTTCCTGATCAGAACACTCTATCCCTTCTCCCCATTCCCCACACCCTTCTCTGGCTCAGCTCAACTGGTCTCACTCTCAATCCATTTCAAACCTCTTCTGTCACGAAAACAGATCCCACGCTGCAGTTGAACTCTCAACTCCTGAATCCCACCACCACTCTCACAGCCTGGTCACTTTCACTGGTCTCATGAGACTCTTTAGCATTTTCAAATTGAAGCCTGACTGCAGACACCAGTGCTCCACTGTGGCAGACCTGTACGCCTCTGCCTCACTGTTCCTTGACCCCAGCCACGAGAGCTTAATTTGAAAATGCTAAAGGCGAAATTACTACAACCATTCCCCAGTAAGTGAGGACCAGGATTTCATAATCATTGAACGCCCTATGTTAGACATTGCCCTGTCATGCTAAGAGTCTATAGGGAAATACCACGTTTCACTGGTGGCTGAAATAGGCTGGGGGAACTTTCTCCAGACAGGGCAGCTTAGGAAGTAAGCCACTGAACCTTGCATAGACCTCACAAGAAAAGAACAGCTTGAATGAGATTATTAGCCAGGAGCAAAACCTGCATGAGCTGGAAAGCATTGCACATTCTCCCTGGTACTTAGGGTTACAGACACATCCTCCCATGGAATGTGCTCACCAGCCTCCCAAGTCACATGTATGAGGTAGGCTTTTTAATGCATTTGACTCTGGAGGTATTTGAAGGAATAAGCTGATTTGACATTTTAGAAAATAATGCTAGGAGCTCAGAAAAAATTCAAACAAATATAAATTGTTCATTTAGATATTAAGAAAAGCAAGAATGGCAGGTCGGGCGCAGGGATCATACCACCAAGTTAAATGTACATATTATTATTTAGTTGTAACATCCACTCTTTTTGAGTGGATATGATTATCATAGTGATATCATAGTGAATTTTTCACAGGGATTGTCACTATTATTAGTAGCATAGTAATTTACAGCATTAATTATCTAATTGTATCTTCCTGAAGATAGATATGCCTGGCCTAGTTTCCAACGAGTCTAAAAAACCCTGATCAGAAGTGTCAGGGCTAGATCAAAGCCAGTCTCCTGGTAACAGAATTAGGTTTCACTACTGGTAATAAAAAAAAGAATAAAAGAACAAGAAGAAACGTCAGCTAAGTGTGCCTCCAGTACTAAGTACTAAGTGTGTTGTTTAAAAACATTTTCAAAACCGTCACCATCCTACAAATGTAAGTATCGCCACTATCTAATCAGATTGCATTTCCAGAAACAAAGGCAAAAACCAGGTTACGTGAAATGAAACTTTCAGTCCTATGTAACAAGGAAGATTTAAAATGGAACTTAACATATTGCGATTCATCTCTAAACTCTGAACCATTTTTTCCCCACAGTAAAGAGCTCATTACATTTAGGAATATGTTTTACTAGGAGACAAAAGTCATATATTGAGATTCTTTATCATCTTCAAATGAACCTACCTGGTTTACCTCTTTTGTGTAGGTCAGTTCTACATGACACGCTATCCAAATGGGCCAGGAGTTCTAATGTGTTGTACCTGGAGAAAGTTGGGAACTACTCTAAGGGGTGAGAGAGAGCAGAGGGTTTCCTTCAGTCCTGACATCTGAACTACTACTTCACCTCTGCCTTTGGCTTTGTTTGGCTTCCAAGAACAATGTGGTTGCACTAGTGAGACCAGACAAGAAGGTGTACACCCATTTCCCAATATCACTGTTTTTGTTACAAAGTGTCAGCATTCATAGTTCTATGTTCACAAATATGTAATCCAGATTTGGCAACCTATAAATATAATACCTCAAATATAAGTTAGTCATTCATCAGGTATGAACCAAAAATAAAAACCTTTCCCCAGCAAGATAGTATAAAGTTATTTTAAGAATAAGATACATTGGTGGTTTATGGAATCTTGGTGCCAAAGGAGTCATTAATTAGATATCAACATATTATATGTGTGTATTATCCTTCTGATAAAAAATGTGAGCTGATATCAAAATCACTTCTTAATCACATTAAATAGATTGGTGTCAGTGTGGGGAAGGGGTGGGCCTTTCTTCCCTGTAAGACTGGGGGTGATGAGAAGGGGGAGGTCTTTCTCCCATGGTTATCAAAAGCACCCTGCCTATTATCTGTTCTGTTCCAATGGTATCTGTGAAAATCTTTCTGTGTTCGTATCATCCACTTTTGTTTCATTTTTCCCGAATAATGAGAGAGTAAAACTGTCTATTTCTGATTTCTGAGGAATACTCTTTTTTTTCCTCAATAAAAAGTTAGCTAATCTAGCGGTTTCGCTTTTGTAACTCCGTGATAAGAGTTATGTTCATGCGTAGCAATGACACATCACATGGAGTTAGGGCCAGACCTGGGGATTCCAGAGGTGGGGCTCTTCTTCTGAGAGTTCAGCTTGCAGAAACAGGATTATCAAGTGTTTCAGTGTTGTCTGTTTTGCTTAGAGAGAGAGGAGAAGAGGGAGAGAGAGAGAGAGAGAGAGAGAGAGAGAGAGAGAATAGATGGATCCTTTTTGTCCATCTACTCACCTCTGTGCCTCTCTCCATCTGGCTGTCTCAAAGCCCTGGGGCTTCCTAGCTCCGAGTGAGTGTACCAGCAGCTCTTAACATCTGAACTCCACAACAGTTCAATGCCACAGATGGAATCCGAGCTTTGGAGAGGAAACGATAAAACTTACAGAGCAGCCATTTCTTTGTTACCTAACAATTAAACTGTCTATAGATCAAAGGATGTTTGAGTAAGTGCAGCACTAGGTCCCGCATGGGGCTTGGGGACCCACTGCCAAACCACTCACTGATAGGTAAGTTTCTTCAGGATGGTGTTGAATGGTTCTGAATATTTACCCAAGGACTAAATGGAAAAGTTGAAAGAGGTGTATTTTGGAGGCGTAAGGAAAGTTACTCGATGGTAAAGCAACATTCCACAAATAGCAAGGTAGAGGAAACAAAACCTTTGAATTAAAGGTCAGTACATCACAGGGTCATAAAAACACATGGAGATATTATAGAGGGATCACTCAGGAGGGTCCTTCCTTGAGCTGCTCTATGGGGGAGTATATCTTGGTAGATTGCGACAATCTCCTTCAGCAGTGCCAGAGAGACTTCCAAATCTTTTCCCCTGAGCAAGGCAGAGACTGTCCGTCTTGAAGAATTGTCTTATTGTTTCTATTTAAGGGTGTAGAAGATGACAGGATGATCAAGGTATTTCTGCTCTCTCTTCTCAGTGATCCCTTTGTTCTCAGGCATTTATCTCAAGAGAATTAAAGGCTGTACCAAATCAGATTAAACTGCTTGTGTCATCTGTTTTCATTCTTGGTGCGTTATCTGGAGATGTGATGAAGCTAGGAGAGGAAACACACACTGTATGTAGCTGATCTCTTCACAATGTCAGTAATATAGACATAGAAACTTCCCTTTACTTTCTCACTCTCGCCGTCATGGGGGAAGGATTCTCACTGTTTTGTTGATTTATCTAACCTGCTGATGTACCATGGCTAGTTATTACTGAATATAAAAGACGTGCTCATTGCCTCTTGAAAAAGCGTTCAGATACATTTCTTTCTCTGCATTGAAGAACAGTGCTTCAGTTCCTGTCTTCTATATGGCCTTTTAAGCATGATTAATATTGTATGCGCTAGGTCCCCTTCATTCCTCACAATTTACCTTTCCAAGTGTCTAATCTGTGACCCATGCTACAATTTTGTTGTTATACCTTATAAGAATTTTCAAACATAAATCTCCCCATGGTGCTGTGAAAGTGACTCACATGTCCAATAATAAAATCAATTCATTTAAGAGCAGAAGTGTATCTACTTGCAGAACAGGCTTTGATCATTTTCTACCAACAGCTGCTGGGTGAGGGTTGGAGTGTGGATTTACACTATTGGAAAATAATCCCTGTCAATTCAGCTGCTGCCTTGCTTGGTGTCGCATCCTGGTGTCTCCAATTCCACATACCACTAGCTCTGTGGTAGGCTTCTCACTGAGTGAAAATGATAGCGAGGATCAAAGCAGAAGTAAAGCAATTGTCACATATCCTCAAACTATGTTAATGGAGAAGTGCAGAAACATGCTGAGAAGTTTCAGGGAAGTATATTAATCACTATACGTCACTTAATACCTACTGAGCACCTGAGCATGAGCCTAAGTTCCACTAACAATAAAGCAAATAGGCTGTGCAAAGTAAACCACCAGCATATACATGCCAAGTAGCAAAGCAAAGAAACAAAAAGGTACTCCAGGGGTGTAGATAACTATTGATCTTGATATAGGTATGTAGAGAGCTGTACACACATACAGAGAGAGAGGGCTGTGCATTGAGCTGTCTGTAAAGCCCTGCGATGGAGGAATATCAACTGGATTTCTTTTCATTTCCCTTTCTTACTTTCAAGCCTCCTCGATCTATCCACCTTGTTGTCTCTTCCAAGCCCATGACCCTTTTTCTTTTAACTGCACAATTAATTATAAACCTTGTCTTTCCTTAAATCTATAAATACAGCCTGCTAGCGTTCGCAATATATAAATGCAACCTGCTGTGCTGCTATCTTGCTAGTTGTTTCCTTTAGGGTTGACCATTTGGTGTTAGATAATCAATTGCGTGATCTTCCTGGGGAAGACTTATTTTCTCCTAGCTCAGCTGCTCCTTATCAACTGTATCTATGTCTCAAAAGGATCTCTACCAGGATGGAGAAACTATAACAAATATCATCTAAACATATGTCAGTTGCGTGTTTTAATTTCCAGTTGACTTGGGAATGCTGAATCTGTAAACTCACCAATCAGCACCTCCAGGGATTTGTCCCTCCTCTGTGTGTGGATCAGGGAACGTGAAGGGTTACCACAAAGTGTTTGATTTCCACTCAAGGGGCTCATTTATCTTGTGTTTCCAAAAGAATCGTAGGATGCAACTCATGCCAGACTTGGTGTCCTGTAGCCCACCTACTTCGACTATGCATGCACAGAACCGCAGTGGCAGGTGTGCTTAGCATTCCCCAGCCTCGCAGTCCTAGTAGATCTCAAACTTGCTGTAGTTCAGCATAAGTGGACAAAGAAATTCTCACCCACTTCTAAAATGAACTCTGCGATCCTCGAAGAGTCCATATTCTACATACTAGGAGTCTGGAGACAGGACAGCTTCCTGAGTCTGGAGCTTTGAAAAGCAGACTACACGTGACTTCTAAAATGTTGGCAGTGCAGCTGGTATTTTTGTTTTATAACTATTTGTCTTGAAAATGAAGGTGCTCAGATTAAACTGTTGTGTACATATACTTAGGATGCAAAGTGCTGCTTTCCACAAAATACCGTCAGAGAGACGTGCAATGATGGCTACTGGAGGTGACAGGTAGTTGAGTTTGACCTCTTATAGCCATTTAACTAAATGCTCGCTATAATTTTCAAATTTCTCTACCTTCTCCTATGTTATATTCTCTGATATCTATAACTCACTTTAAGATCTCCTTTCGAAGATGGACCTTTTACTATATAAGCCTGTTCGATTTAGAAGAGACAATAACAAAATATTTTGAATGTGCTATAAAAAATGTTTGAAGGAATCCTAAAATGCATGCCCATTTATAATCTTTCAATTTGTAAAATATTTTCAATGTATTATCATATTTTATGAAGAAAACAAAGTGTAACACAAAAAAAAATGAAAAATAAAGTACAAAGAATAAAAGTTAATCCAAGGTTAGCTACTCGGATAGCAATGAGTAGCCTGTAAATTTGAACCAAACTCATTCTTCAGACTAGTCCATATTTCAACAACCCTTCTATTTCCAGTAGGAGAGATAGACTATTCAACTTACAAAGAAAACATTAATGTACTAACTCGTATGACTTACTGATATCTGAAGGAAAAGGAGGAGAACGTTTACTGAGGTGCAGCAATAGTAAACTAAGCTCGCTGTGAAGAGAGAGTGCTCAGAGATTGTGTGTTTTCTTTATCCAAATACATAGAGCATGTCAGTCACACTGCCTTATAAAGATGTTTCCAAACACCTCTCCTGGTGAACCAAACAGGGCAGGCACAATGGGCAGCCTCCTAGTAACCACGGACAGCTCCAGCAACCTTTCTCCAGAGGGTTGATCTCAATGTGGACAAGGTCCAGTCTATTTGATAACATCAGCTCTGGAAGTCTAGGGAATTGACCTGGACCTTGTAATGTTCACTCACTAGGAACGAAATTTAGAATCCAGGAGTTGCAGCAAATGCTTATTCAAGAAGTTTCATTAGTGTCAATAAGTATGACACATTTAAAATTATTGATTTTTGTATTTTTCTCAATTTAGAATGAAGAGAGAGGCTCAATTAATTACTAGGAAGTACCTTCTTGGGCCTTTCTATCTCCATTAAAACCCCCCTTTAATAATTATGAGGCTACCATTGTTGCCTTTCAGGAATTTTCCTTTTTGATGTGCACCCCTCTGTTTCTGTTCAATGCTCAGCTATTCTATATGTTCTTGACCCTCTCCTGTGGTGATAAGGACCCAAAGAAAATCCATAACATCTATTGAAGAGGCCTTAGGGAGTCCAGGAGCAATAAAATGAAGAGGATAGGCACAGTGCTGTACTGACAACATCTGCCCTCCCTGGCCCGAAAGCTAAAGAACATAAATAGAGACAACCTGAGCACTGACTCGGATACCTTCTCTGATTGTTTCCATGCCATGATTTTGATTTTTAATGATAGACTGCAAGGATGAGACAAGCTGTGTTTGTAGCTTTTGTAAAGGAAATAGCATCACATTCAAATTGTCTGCGATCATCAGTGAGCTGCACTGCAATGAGGTTTGACATAATTACATACATCTAATCCCAACCCAGTTGTATGCAGCATTCTGAGGCATCTGATAAAGGGAAATGTGTGTGTCTGCTGTTTGAAATTTCTGGAAGCCAGCTTGTGTTTGTACTCCTCAAGTGCTCTGTCGATTTAAAGGTCCAGCATAGGGATGGGGACTCAGCCTGATTTTGACATGGCAGTCATGGCTGGCTTACAAGAAAGAACCATAAACAGCCTTAACCTTCATTGGTCTTTCCCAGGTTTCTTATACTAAACTACCTTTATATGAAGTGATAGGGGACTTTTGTTTTGCTGAGTTTTGTGAAATTCTTCTGTTTGATAACAGGTTGGCTATGTTGCTCTGCTATTCCATCTTGTTGTTAAAAGAAAACCTCAGAAAGAAAGTAGGAACTGTCTCCCACTTCTACTTGGGAATGACATACTCATTATGAATAATTTAATCCGATTCTAAGATTTTTAACTCTAATGTGAACTAAGCAATACAGTGTCAAACATCTGGAAGTTAATTCTAGAAGCTAAAACTTATTTCAACACCCTTCCTCTTGATGTGCATTTTGCTAATATGCATGCTATTCTGTCTAAATTAGTTTTGTTGTTGGTTTTGGATTTTTTTGTTTTGTTGTTTGTTTGTTCATTCCTTGGTAACACCTTCAGGCCATCAGATAAGATCTCCAGATTGAAACGAGGAAGGGGCTGGCATTCGAGCTAGATAACAAGCACAAAGGAAATCTCTTTTCAAAAGAGAGGAGTGTCTCCAGATGGTCTCTTCTACAAAAAGACTCAGCCTTCCTTAGAGATAAATACGGACAAGAGTCCTTGTTCTCAATCTCTTGATATTTAGAATTGGCCACTTTGGCCCTCACTTTTTTTATGGGTTCATTTTTGGGACTGAATCAGATTGCTTTACCTCAAGAATATTATGTGAGTCTATATTGTTAAGCCTAGAAGAATAACTTACCTTGGTGTTTTGGTAACGATAAAAATAAATTTAATAAAGCACCCTTAGAATGACTGATGTATAAGTGTGTGCACCTATTTTTTAGATGCCCAACCCAGAAACAGTGGTGAAGATAAAGACCTCATATTTCATAATGATCTATGAGAAGAAAAGTATTCAAAATAGATAAGAATTTTTACATGAGGCCAAATGCTATGGAAGAGACTATAACTTGAGTTAAGGATAATATATGGAGCATGGATAGATGGGAGGCCAACATTGCATAGAGTAGACAAGGAAGGCTGTGGAAGTATGACCTAAATAACAGGTACTGAACTGGGGGAAAGCAGATATGAGAAATCCAGAAGGAAAGAAGCAAAGAGCTTGAGAGTATGAGAAGGGTATTCTAGTGTAACCAGCTTATAAAAAGCAAAATGGTAAGAGAAAGAAGACAGGCAAGAGCTATTCTGCAGGGGCTTGACTTCAGAGGGAAGGAGGGGACTACACAATGAAGGCAGAGATGTCGGCCCACAGGTCTAGAAACAGAAGACCCACTGCTCCTGATTTTCAAACGCCCCTGCAAGTTTATGCTCACCACATGAATCTCTCCTGATTGGGGAACCTTCCCGCTTTCCTTTTTTTTTTTTTTTTTTATTAACTTGAGTATTTCTTTTTTTTTTTTTTTTTTTATTAACTGAGTATTTCTTATGTACATTACTGAAGTGTTATTCCTTTCCCTGCTTCCGGGCAAACATCCCCTTCCCTACCCCCCCTTCCTTATGGGGTGTTCCCTCCCAACCTCCCCCCCATTGTCAGTCTAGTTCAAGCCCTTCTTTCCAGTTCATTCTCTGATTCCTTCAACGGGGGGGTCCTATTCTCAGTTCAGTGGTTTGCTGCTGGCATTCGCTTCTGTATTTGCTGTATTCTGGCTGTGTCTCTCAGGATTGATCTACATCCGGCTCCTGTCGGTCTGCACTTCTTTGCTTCATCCATCTTGTCTAATTGGGTGGCTCTATATGTATGGGCCACATGTGGGGCAGGCTCTGAATGGGTGTTCCTTCAGTCTCTGTTTTAATCTTTGCCTCTCTCTTCCCTGCCAAGGGTATTCTTGTTCCCCTTTTAAAGAAGGAGTGAAGCCTTCACATTTTGATCATCCGTCTTGAGTTTCATTTGTTCTAGGCAACTAGGGTAATTCAAGCATTTGGGCTAATAGCCACTTATCAGTGAGTGCATACCATGTATGTCTTTCTGTGATTGGGTTAGCTCACTCAGGATGATATTTTCCAGGTCCAACCATTTGCCTATGAATTTCATATAAAGTCATTGTTTTTGATAGCTGAGTAATATTCCATTGTGTAGATGTACCACATTTTCTGTATCCATTCCTCTGTTGAAGGGCATCTGGGTTCTTTCCAGCTTCTGGCTATTATAAATAAGGCCATGTATGAACATAGTGGAGCATGTGTTTTTTTATATGTTGGGGCATCTTTTTTGGGTATATGCCCAAGAGAGGTATAGCTGATCCTCAGGCAGTTCAATGTCCAATTTTCTGAGAAACTCCAGACTGATTTCCAGAATGGTTGTACCAGTCTGCAACCCCACCAACAATGGAGGAGTGTTCTCTTTCTCCCCATCCTCGCCAGCATTTGCTGTCACCTGAGTTTTTGATTTAGCCATTCACTGGTGTGGAGGTGAAATCAGGGTTGTTTTGATTTGCATTTCCTGATGACTAAAGATGTTGAACATTTCTTTAGGTGTTTCTCAGCCATTGGCATTCCTCAGCTGTGAATTTTTGTTTAGCTCTGAACCCCATTTTTTAATAGGGTTATTTGTCTCCCTGCGGTCTAACTTTTTGAGTTCTTTGTATATTTTGGATATAAGGCCTCTATCTGTTGTAGGATTGGTAAAGATCTTTTCCCAATCTGTTGGTTGCCGTTTTGTCCTGACCACAGTGTCCTTTGCCTTACAGAAGCTTTGTAGTTTTATGAGATCCCATTTGTCGATTCTTGATCTTAGAGCATAAGCCATTGGTGTTTTGTTCAGGAAATTTTTTCCAGTGCCCATGTGTTCCAGATGCTTCCTAGTTTTTCTTCTATTAGTTTGAGTGTGTCTGGTTTGATGGAGGTCCTTGATCCACTTGGACTTAAGCTTTGTACAGGGTGATAAGCATGGATCGATCTGCATTCTTCTACATGTTGACCTCCAGTTGAACCAGCACCATTTGCTGAAAATGCTATCTTTTTTTCCATTGGATGGTTTGGGCCTTTGTCAAAAAATCAAGTGACCATAGGTGTGTGGGTTCATTTCTGGGTCTTCAATTCTATTCCATTGGTCTATCTGTCTGTCTCTGTACCAATACCATGCAGTTTTTATCACTATTGCTCTGTAATACTGCTTGAGTTCAGGGATAGTGATTCCCTGAAGTCCTTTTTTATTGTTGAGGATAGTTTTAGCTATCCTGGGTTTTTGTTATTCCAGATGAATTTGCAAATTGTTCTGTCTAACTTTTGAAGAATTGATTGGTATTTTGATGGGGATTGCATTGAATCTGTAGATCGCTTTTGGTAAAATGGCCATTTTTACTATATTAATCCTGCCAATCCATGAGCATGGGAGATCTTTCCATCTTCTGAGGTCTTTCAATTTCTTTCTTCAGAGTCTTGAAGTTCTTGTTGTACAAATCTTTTACTTGCTTGGTTAAAGTCACAACCGAGGTACTTTTTATATTATTTGGGTCTATTATGAAGGGTGTCGCTTCCCTAATTTCTTTCTCGGCTTGTTTCTCTTTGTGTAGAGGAAGGCTACTGATTTATTTGAGTTAATTTTATACCCAGCCACTTTGTTGAAGTTGTTTATCAGCTTTAGTAGTTCTCTGGTGGAACTTTTGGGATCACTTAAATATACTATCATATCATCTGCAATAGTGATATTTTGACTTCTTCTTTTCCGATCTGTATCCCTTGACCTCCTTTTGTTGTCTGATTGCTCTGGCTAGAACTTCAAGAACTATATTGAATAAGTAGGAGAGAGGCAGCCTTGTCTAGTCCCTGATTTTAGTGGGATTGCTTCAAGTTTCTCTCCATTTAGTTTAATGTTAGCCACTGGTTTGCTGTATATGGCTTTTACTATGTTTAGGTATGGGCCTTGGATTCCTATTCTTTCCAGGACTTTTATCATGAAGGGGTGTTGAATTTTGTCAAATGCTTTCTCAGCATCTAATGAAATGATCATGTGGTTTTGTTCTTTCAGTTTGTTTATATAATGGATCACGTTGATGGTTTTCTCAGATATTAAACCATCCCTGCATGCCTGGGATGAAGCCTACTTGATCATGGTGGATGATTGTTTTGATGTGCTCTTGGATCTGGTTTGCCAGAATTTTGTTGAGTATTTTTAAGGCCGATGTTCATAAGGGAAATTGGTCTGAAGTTCTTTCTTTGTTGGGTCTTTGTGTGGTTTAGGTATAAGAGTAATTGTATTTCATAGAAGGAGTTCGGTAGTGCTCCATCTGTTTCAATTTTGTGGAATAGTTTGAATAATATTGGTATGAGGTCTTCTATGAAGGTCTGATAGAATTCTGCACTAAAACCCATGCCTGGACCTGGGCTCTTTTTGGTTGGGAGACCTTTAATGACTGCTTTATTTCCTTAGGAGTTATGGGGTTGTTTAACTGGTTTATCTGTTCCTGATTTAACTTCGGTACCTGGTATCTGTCTAGGAAATTGTCCATTTCCTGCAGATTTTCAAGTTTTGTTGATATAGGCTTTATAGTAAGATCTGATGATTTTTTGAATTTCCTCTGAATCTGTAGTTATGTCTCCCTTTTCATTTCTGATTTTGTTAATTTGGACACACTCTGTGTCCTCTCGTTAGTCTGGCTAAGGGTTTATCTATCTTGTTGATTTTCTCAAAGAACCAACTTTGGTTCTGTTGATTCTTTCTATGGTCCTTTTTGTTTCTACTTGGTTGATTTCAGCCTGAGTTTGATTATTTCCTGCCTTCTACTCCTCCTGGGTGTATTTATTTCTGTTTTTGTTCTAGAGCTTTTAGGTGTGCTGTCAAGTTGCTGACATATGCTCTTTCCTGTTTCTTTTTCTGCAGGCACTCAGCGCTATGAGTTTTCCTCTTAGCACAGCTTTCATTGTGTCCCATAAGTTTGGGTATGTTGTACCTTCATTTTCATTAAATTCTAAAAGTTTTTAATTTCTTTTCTTTATTTCTTCCTTGACCAGGTTATCATTGAGTAGAGCATTGTTCAATTTCCACGATATGTGGGCATTCTTCCTTATTGTTATTGAAGACCAGCTTTAGGCTGTGGTGGTCTGATAGCACGCATGGGATTATTTCTATCTTTCTGTACCTGTTGAGGCCCGTTTTTTGACCAATTATATGGTCAATTTTGGAGAAAGTACCATGAGGAGCTGAGAAGAAGGTATATCCTTTTGCATTAGGTTAGAACGTTCTATAAATATCCGTTAAGTCCATTTGGCTCATGACTTCTCTTAGTCTGTCTACGTCTCTGTTTAATTTCTGTTTCCATGATCTGTCCATTGATGAGAGTGGGGTGTTGAAGTCTCCTACTATTATTGTGTGAGGTGCAATGTGTGTTTTGAGCTTTAGTAAGGTTTCTTTTACGTATGTAGGTGCCCTTGTATTTGGGGCATAGATATTTAGGATTGAGAGTTCATCTTGGTGGATTTTTCCTTTGATAAATATAAAGTGTCCTTCCTTATCTTTTTTGATGACTTTTAGTTGAAAATTGACTTTATTTGATATTAGAATGGCTACTCCAGCTTGCTTCTTCGGACCATTTGCCTGGAAAGTTGTTTTCCAGCTTTTCACTCTGAGGTAGTGTCTGTCTTTGTCTCTGAGGTGTGTTTCCTGTAGGCAGCAGAATGCAGGGTCCTCGCTATATCCAGTTTGTTAATCTATGTCTTTTTTATTGGGGAGTTGAGGCCATTGATGTTGAGAGATATTAAGGAATAGTGATTATTGCTTCCTGTTATATTCATATTTGGATGTGTTATGTTTGTGTGCTTTTTTCTCTTGTTTTGTTGCCAAGACGATTAGTTTTTGCTCTTCTTGGGTATAGCTTGCTCCTTATGTTGGGCTTTACCATTTATTATCCTTTTGTAGCGCTGGATTTGTAGAAAGATATTGTGTAAATTTGGTTTTGTCATGGAATATCTTGGTTTCTCCATTTATGTTAATTGAGAGTTTTGCAGGATACAGTAGCCTGGGCTGGCATTTGTGTTCTCTTAGGGTCTGAATGACATCAGTCCAGGATCTTCTGGCCTTCATAGTTTCTGGCGAAAAGTCTGGTGTGATTCTGATAGGTCTGCCTTTATATGTTACTTGACCTTTTTCCCTTACTGCTTTTAATATTCTTTCTTTATTTTGTGCGTTTGGTGTTTTGACTATTATGTGACGGGAGGTGTTTCTTTTCTGGTCCAATCTATTTGGAGTTCTGTAGGTTTTTGTATGCATATGGGTATTCTTTTTTTAGGTTAGGAAGTTTTTTTCTATGATTTTGTTGAAGATATGTACTGGTCCTTTGAGCTGGGAGTCTTCACTCTCTTCTATACCTATTATCCTTAGGTTTGATCTTCTCATTGAGTCCTGGATTTCCTGTATGTTTTGGACCAGTAGCTTTTTCCGCTTTACATTATCTTTGACAGTTGAGTCAATGATTTCTATGGAATCTTCTGCTCCTGAGATTCTCTCTTCCATCTCTTGTATTCTGTTGGTAAAGCTTGTATCTACAGCTCCTTGTCTCTTCTTTTGGTTTTCTATATCCAGGGTTGTTTCCATGTGTTCTTTCTTGATTGCTTCTATTTCCATTTTTAATTCCTTCAACTGTTTGATTGTGTTTTCCTGGAATTTTTTCAGGGATTTTTTTGTGTCCTCTCTATGGGCTTCTACTTGTTTATTTATGTTTTCCTGGAATTTTTTCAGGCATTTTTTGATTCCTCTCTTGTAGGCTCTTACTTGTTCTCTAAGGTAGTTCATCATGTCTTTCTTGAAGTTCTCCAGCATCATGGTCAAATATGATTTTGAATCTAGATCTTGCTTTTCTGGTGTGTTTGATATTCCATGTTTGTTTTGATGGGAGAATTGGGTCTGATGGTGCCATGTAGTCTTGGTTTCTGTTGCTTGCCCAAGCGCTTTTGCCTCTCGCCATCAAATTATCTCTAGTGTTACTTTGTTCTGCTATTTCTGACAGTGGCTAAACTGTCCTATATAGGCCTGTGTGTCAGGAGTGCTGTAGACCTGTTTTCTCTCTCTTTCAGTCAGTTATGGGGACAGAGTGTTCTGCTGGCCTGTAGTTTTTCCTTTCTACAGGTTTTCAGTTGTTCCTGTGGACCTGTGCCTTGAGTTCACCAGGCAGGTCACTTGCAGCAGATAAGTTAGTCTTACCTGTGGTCCCGAGGCTCAAGTTCGCCGGTGGGGTTCTGCCCACGGGCTCTCCGCGGGTGGCAGCAACCAGGAAGATCTGCGCCTGCCTCTTCCGGGGGCCTCCTGCGGCACCAGGGTTCCAGATGGCTCCGTGTTTTCCTCTGAATCAGTAATGTGCAGAGAGCAGTCTCTTCTGGTTTTGCAGGCGGTCTGCCTCTCTGAAGGTTTAGCCTCCTCCCACGGGATTTGGGGTGCAGAGAACTGTTTATCCGGGTCTGTTTCCTTCAGGTTCCGCGGTGTCTCAGGCAGGGCTCCTGTTGCTCCTGGGCCTCCCCACAGGAACCCAGAGGCCTTGTACAGTTTCCTCTGGGTCAGGGATGTGGGCAGGGGTGGGCAGTGTTGGTGGTCTCTTCCGCTCTGCAGCCTCAGGAGTGCCCACCTGACCAGGCAGAAGGCATCTCCCACGGGTTCTGGGAGCAGAGAGCTGCTGCGGCCGGGGTATGGGCCACATGGGCAGGCTCTGAATGGGTGTTCCTTCAGTCTCTGTTTTAATCTTTGCTCTCTTCCTGCCAAGGGTATTCTTTGTTCCCTTTTAAAGAAGGAGTGAAGCATTTACATTTTGATCATCCGCTTGAGTTTCATTTGTTCCAGGCATCTAGGTAATTCAAGCATTTGGGGCTATTAGCCATTTATCAATGAGTACAATGTATGTCTTTTCTGTGATTGGGTTAGCCACCAGGATGATATTTTCCAGTTCCAACCATTTGCCTACGAATTTTCATAAAGTCGTTGTTTTGATAGCTGAGTAATATTCCATTGTGTAGATGTACCACATTTTCTGTATCCATTCCTCTGAAGGGCTGTTCTTTCCAGCTTCTGGCTATTATAAATAAGGCTGCGATGAACATAGTGGAGCATGTGTCTTTTTTATATGTTGGGGCATCTTTTGGGTATATGCCCAAGAGAGGTATAGCTGGATCCTCAGGCAGTTCAATGTCCAATTTTCTGAGGAACCT
This sequence comes from Rattus rattus, assembly GCF_011064425.1. Taxonomy (NCBI): domain Eukaryota; kingdom Metazoa; phylum Chordata; class Mammalia; order Rodentia; family Muridae; genus Rattus; species Rattus rattus. The sequence continues at coordinate 6,915 of NC_046155.1, read as the reverse complement.
CCAGACTGATTTCCAGAATGGTTGTCCTGGTATCTTATTGTCTTGTTGTTTCCAGTTTTTCTTTCCTGTAAAACAGCCACATCATATTTGGGACAAGCACACAGTCACATAATACAAATGATGGGATACTATATTGTTTATATGGACTTAATTTTTAGAGTGTAAGATAATATTTCTTATACAAATAACATTAGAAGGTAAGTTCTCATCTTACCTGGGCCATTGACTCAAATGTCCTGGAGAAAAGAAAGACGTGTTCTTCCTGTCATTTATATGGTAATAGGAGCAATTTAATGCAAGATAATATAAACTTCCAGGGCATTCCAGCATGTAAGCATGCTGAGGTTTTTGTTTTTTGTTTTTTTTTTTAACTACATTGAATTGAGAACTGAAATCCATTCATGATATTC
>NC_046155.1:0-6405 GCF_011064425.1 Rattus rattus | reverse complement strand
TATATGTATGGGCCACATGTGGGGCAGGCTCTGAATGGGTGTTCCTTCAGTCTCTGTTTTAATCTTTGCCTCTCTATTCCCTGCCAAGGGTATTCTTGTTCCCCTTTTAAAGAAGGAGTGAAGCATTCACATTTTGATCATCCATCTTGAGTTTCATTTGTTCTAGGCATCTAGGGTAATTCAAGCATTTGGGCTAATATCCACTTATCAATGAGTGCATACCATGTATGTCTTTCTGTGATTGGGTTAGCTCACTCAGGATGATTTACTCTTCTTGAACCCAACTCCCTGTTCTCTCCCCATGAAACTTTGTGTACTGTCTTTATCACACAATGCCCTTTATGCTTCTCAAATGCTCTTTTGTATGTGGCCTCCACATGAGCATGCTCAACTCAGCAGGGGACCTACTTGTAGAAGAGACTTGACCTTTCCTCTCCAAGCAGCTATGCATTGCTATTAGCCCCATGACTATGGATGGAACTTTGTGCCTAACTGCCCTCTCCATGCTTGGATTTGGTCAAACTTGGGGTTGCACAGGTCTTGTGCATGATGTCACAACCATTGTGTGTTCATGTGTATAGCTTTCCTGCTGTAGAGAAGATACAGTTTCCTTGTAGTATCAACCATCTCTGACTCTTACATTCTTTCCATGATCTCCTCCACAATGATCCCTGAGACTTTGGAAGTGTGGCTCAATACACATACACATTTAGGGCTAAATATTCTTCAGTCTCTTATTCTACACCTTGGCCACAACTGGTCCCATTTATGCTAGTGTGTCTTTTTTTTTTTAACCAGATGAATTGCATTATGTTTGTTTATAGGAGTGTATATAAGAGTCTGTTTAGAGAGCTATGTGTATCTTACCAGTATCTACATTGCTATAGAAGCTCTTTCTCTCTTCACTAGTGTCTGAAAGTTCCAAAATACTGAAGCAAAAGCCAGAAGAAACACTGGAAGTGAATCCACCAAGAAGCCATTTAATGTTGGTGAATAATGGCTGGCTGGCAAGAGGATAGAGTAGGGCTGGAGCAGTATCCTCATGTACCATGATGGATATCCTAGTCAATTAAGCCTAAATATTTTGACATGAGACCCTGATATGGTTATTGGTAATTAGGAATAGAAGACAAAGATGAGTCATGTCAGTGAAACACAAATGATATTCATCACCATTTGTGATCTGGTAGATATTTCATCCTAACAAATTTTTCCATAATTTTGACCATTTATTCATCTCCATCAGATTTTTTTCTTTTATTGGATTTTTTAATTTACATTTCAAATGTTATTCCCTTTCCTGGTTTCCTGGACATAAGCCCCCTATCCCATCCCCTTCTTCTATAAGGGTGTTCCCCTCCCCACCCACCCCCTTTTCACCTTCCCGATATTCCCCTGCTTGGGGTGGTCCAGCCTTGGCAGGACTAAGGACTTCTCCTCCCATTGGTGCCCAACAAGGCTGTCCTCTGCTACATATGCAGTTGGAGCCCTGGCTCAGTCCATGTATAGTCTTTGGGTAGTGGCTTAGTCCCTGGGAGCTCTGGTTGGTTGGTATTGTTGTTCATATGGAGTTGTTAACCCCTTCAGCTCTTTCAATCCCTTCTCTAATTCCTCCGACAGGGACCCTGTTCTCAGTTCAATGGTTTGCTGCTAACATTCGCCTCTGTATTTGACATTCTCTGCTTGTGTCTCTCAGGAGACATCTATATCCAGTTCCTGTCTGCATGCACTTCTTAGCTTCATCAATCTTATCTAGTTTTGGTGGCTGTATACATATGGGGCACATGTGTGGCAGGCTCTGAATGGCCGCTCCTTCAGTCTTTGCTCCAGACTTTGCCTCCATATTCCATCCTATGAATATTTTTGTTCCCCCTTTTAAGAAGGAGTGAAGCATCCACATTTTGGTCATCCTTCTTCCTTATCTTCATGTGGTCTGTGGATTGTATCTTGGTAATTCAGTGCATCTCCATCAGTTTTATCCTTTTCAATATTATAAGCAAATTCCCATTAATCAGTGTAAGCAAAGGAAAACCTATGCTCAAGAAAGGAATTTGTTTTCCAATGTCTTGAACATTACAAAATTAAAGTGAATTGGTGTTTGCCTGCATGTGCAACTGCATAGGGGTGTTAGATCCCCTGGAAATGTAGTTAAAGACGGTTGTGAGGTGCATGTGGGTACTGGGAAATAAACCTAGGCTCTTTGGAAGAGTACTTTTAATCACTGAGGCATCTCTCCAGCCCCCTTTAAAAGTGTTTTGGCTTTTTCCTAAGACACAGTTTCTTTCTCTGTGTAGACTAGGCTGGCCTCAAACTCAGAAATCTTGCTGCCCCTGCCATCAAGTGCTAGAATCAAACTTGTGAGCTACCATGCCCAACTCTTGGAACTTTTCATTCTAGAGGTCTTTCACTTGTTTGGTTAAATTTATTCCTAGGAACTGTTTTTGTTTGGTTTGGGTTTGGTTTTGTGAGATATTTTGAATGAGACAGTTTTCCTAATTTCCCTCTGTGACAGTTCATTGTTGGTATATATAAAGGCTACATTTTATACTAACTTTGTGTTCTGTCACTTTGCTGCAGTCATAGGATCTCAGTTTTATAGCAGAGTCTAAATAACATTTTAAGAATATAATCGGGCTGGAGAGATGGCTCAGCCGTTAAAGGCTAGGCTCACAACCAAATATATAAGAATATAATCATGTCATTTGCAAATAACGATTGTTTTGACTTCTTATGCTATCAAAGACACTATATAACGGGAACAGCTATCATACTCCTGAATTAACAGGTTTAATATAATGAAGATGGCTATACTAACAAAACTTTTGAACAGATTCATTGTAATACTCACCTTAAATTCTGCTTTCATACTTGAGAGATATAGAAAAAAATCTAGTGAGCCATATGGAACCACAAAAGACTATGAATAGACAAATAAATCCTAATGAATGTGAACATATATGAAGGTATTATAATGCCAGATTTTAAGTTACCCTACAGACATATAGTGACAAAGACAGCTTGATACTGGCATAAGAACAGATGGATGGAACAAAGGAGAGGGTCCTCAAATGCTCTGACATCTGTGGCTGACTAACATTTGAAAAGGGTGGCAAAAAGCATGCAGTAGAATGAATGATGCTGTTAAAATGGTATATTATATACTCCATGTAGAAGAATAAAATTAGTACACATCTTTTCTCTTTTTTCTTAGTGTTCATTTTTTAAATTATTTTATTAGTTATATTTCTTTTTTTAAAGATTTATTTATTATAAATGTACACTATAGCTGTCTTCAGACACACCAGAGGAGGGCATCAGTTCTCATTTCAGATGGTTGTGAGCCACCACTGGGATTTGAACTCAGGACCTCTGGAAGAGCAGTCGGTGCTCTAAACCTCTGAGACATCTCTCCAGCCACCCTGCCCCCCCCTTTTTTTTTTGGAGCTGAGGACCGAACCCAGGGCCTTGAGCTTGCTAGGCAAGCGCTCTACCACTGAGCTAAATCCCCAACCCCAGTTATATTTCTTTACTTACATTTCAAATGTATTCCCCTTCCCAGTTTCCTGTCCATAAGCCACCATTCCCTCCCCTCCCCCTCCCCCATATAGGTATTCGCCCCATGAATCCCCCTTACTGCCCCCCCATACCCCATAATCCCCTGCCCTGGGGCTCCACCCATGGCAGGACCCAGGGCTTCTCCTTCCACTGGTGCCCCAACAAGGCTATTCTCTGCTACATATGCAGCTGGAGCCTTGGGTCAGTCCATGTGTAGTCTTTTGGTAAGGGTTTAGTCCCTAGAAACTCTGGTTGGTTGGCATTGTTTTTCTTATGGGGTTGCAAGCTCCTTAAACTCTTTCAATCCTTCCTCTAATTCCCCCCAAGAGGGGTCCTGTTCTCAGTTTAATGGTTTGCTATAGCATTGACCTCTGTGTTGAACATGCTCTGGATATGTCTCTCAAGAGATATCTATATTCAGTCCCTTTCAGCATGCATTTTTTAGCTTCATCAATCTTATCTAGTTTTTGTGGCTGTATATATATGGGGTACATGTGGGGCAGACTCTGAATGGCTGTTCCTTGAGTCGCTGTTCTAAACTTTGCTTCCACATCCCCTCCTATGGATATTTATTTTCCCCTTTTAAGAAGGAGTAGGAGCATCCGCATTTTGGTCATTCTTGTTCTTCTTCAGCTTCCTGTGGTATGTGGATTGCATCTGGGGTAGTTCCAGCTTTTGAGCTAACATCCACTTATCAATGAGTGCATACAGTGTGTTTTTATGTGATTGAGATCCCTCACTCAGGATGATATTTTCTAGTTCATTCCATTGGCCTATGAATGTAATGAAGTCATTCTTTTTGATAGCTGAGTAGTACTCCATTGTGTAGATGCACCACATTTTTTTAATCCATTCCTCTGTTGAAGTGCATCTGGGTTCTTTCCAGCCTCTGGCTATTATAAATAAGGCTGCTATGAACATAGTGGAGCGTGTGCTTTGTTGTATATTGGAGGATCTTTTGGGTACATGCCCAGGAGAGGTATAACTGGGTCCTCAGGTAGTGGAATGTCCAATTTTCTGAGGAACCTCCAGACTGATTTCCACAGTGGTTATACCAGTTTGCAATCCCACCAACAATGGAGGAGTATTCCTCTTTCTCCACATCCTCTGTTGTCACCTGAGTTTTTGATCTTAGCCATTCTGATTGGTGTGAGGTAGAATCTCAGGGTTGTTTTGATTTGCATTTCCCTGATGACTAAGGATATTGAACATTTCTTTAGGTGCTTTTTGGCCATTCGATAATCCTCAGCTGAGAATGTTTTGTTTAGCTCTATACTCCATTTTTAATAGGGTTATTTGGCTCTCTGGAGTTTAACTCCTTGAGTTCTTCCTTGTATATTTTGGATATTAGCCCTCTATCAGATGTAGGATTGGTAAAGATCTTTTCCCAATCTGTTGGTTGCCATTTAGTCCTAATGACAGTGTCTTTTGCCTTATGGAAGGTTTGCAGTTTTATGAGGTCCCATATGTCTATTCTTGATCATAGAGCATAAGCCACTGGTGTTTTGTTCATGAAATTTTCACCAGTGCCCATGTGTTTGAGACTCTTCCCCAATTTTTCTTCTATTAGGTTGAGTGTATCTGGTTTGATGTGGAGGTCCTTGATCCACTTGGACTTAAGCTTTGTACATGGTGATAAGAATGGATCGATTTGCATTCTTCTACATTCTGACCTCCAGTTGAACCAGCACCATTTGTTTAAAATGCTATCTTTCTTCCATTTAATGGTTTTAGCTCCTTTGTCAAAGATCAAGTGAACATAGGTGTATGGGTTCAGTTTTGGGTCTTCAATTCTTTTCCGGTGATCTATCTACCTATCTCTGTATCAATACCATACAGCTATTCTTACTATTGCTCTGTAATACTGTTTGAAGTTAGGGATGGTGATTCGTCCAGAAGTTCTTTTATTGTTGAGTATATTTTTCGCTATCCTAGGTTTCTTTTCCAAATGAATTTGCAAATTGCTCTTTCTATCTCTAGAAAGAATTGAGTAGGAATTTTGATGGGGATTACATTGAATCTGAAGATTGCTCTTGGCAAAATGGCCATGAGTCTGGAAGATCTTTCCATCTTCTGAGATCTTCCTCAATTTCTTATTTCAGAGACTTTAAATTCTTGTCATACAGATCTTTCACTTGCTTGGTTAAAGTCACACGGCAGCAGCTCTCTGATCCCAGACCCCGTGGGAGAGAGACCTTACTGCCTGGTCAGGTAGGCACTCCTGAGGCTGGAGAGCAGAAGAGACCACCAACACTGCCCAGCCCTGCCCACATCCCTGGCCCAAGAGGAAACTGTATAAGGCCTCTGGGCTCCCGTGGGGGAGGGCCCAGGAGCGGCAGGACCCCTGCCTGAGACACCGCCGGAACCTGAAGGAAACAGACCGGATAAACAGTTCTCTGCACCCAAATCCCGTGGGAGGGAGAGCTAAACCTTCAGAGAGGCAGACAAGCCTGGGAAACCAGAAGAGACTGCTCTCTGCACACACATCTCGGACGCCAGAGGAAAACACCAAAGGCCATCTGGAACCCTGGTGCACTGAAGCTCCCGGAAGGGGCGGCGCAGATCTTCCTGGTTGCTGCCGCCGCAGAGAGCCTGTGGGCAGCACCCCGCGAGCGAACTTGAGCCTCAGGACCACAGGTAAGACCAACTTGTCTGCTGCAAGTGACCTGCCTGGTGAACTCAAGACACAGGCCCACAGGAACAGCTGAAGACCTGTAGATAGGAAAAACTACACGCCCGAAAGCAGAACACTCTGTCCCCATAACTGGCTGAAAGAAAACAGGAAAACAGGTCTACAGCACTCCTGACACACAGGCTTATAGGACAGTCTAGCCACTGTCAGAAATAGCA
>NC_046154.1:272572149-272639649 GCF_011064425.1 Rattus rattus | reverse complement strand
CCCAGAGCCTTGTACATGCTAGGTGTGTGCTCCCTCCCTGGGCTACATCCCCCGCCTGTCAGAGTTGAAATAACATTTAAAATTAAGGGTATCCGTTACACTTGTACCACTTCAAGTGTCTGATAGTGGGGTTTAGCAAGTAAGGGTTTGGCGAAACTCAGGCATCCCTTCGCAGCTTGCCTTTGCTCTCGTGCTAAGCCGCCAGACACTGGATTAACAGAAACCATTATCTCAAAAGTCTAAAATATTTTCCATCCGGCCCTTTAAGAAAATGAGAAACATTTGCCGGCCAGGTGTGGCAGCCAGCGCTGGGGAGGCAGGGGCAAGTGGATCTTTGAGTTTGAGGCTAGTGCGGTCCACAGAGCGAGTTCCGGGATAGCCCAGGGCCACATTGAGAAACCCTGTATGGAGGGGGGGGGTGTCGAGAAAAAAAAACGCGTATGCTACCCCCTCCACTGGCCTTCAACCTGAAGAACTTCCTGCATCTCTGTGTCTAGTGAGGAGCAGGGTGGCTGGAGCACACACATGGGAAAGGACTGGCTAGAGGGTAGCACACCAGAGAGCCGAGATGTGCCGGCGGGGCAGAGCCCAGCACAGGTGGTTGTTGCCCTGCAGTTTTTGCTACCTACCCCTCTTTAAGCTCTGGGAATGGGCCACCAGCCCCTGCCCAGATTTCCCTTCGATCATCGGGTGTGAAGCGCCCGTGCGTACACACACACACACACACACACACACACACACACACACACACACACACTGATCAGTTTCAACCTGTCTTATTGTCTCTTATTGTCCCAATTTATGGTTGCCTCCAATCTATCGCGGCTATGCCCTTCCCAGTAACATCACCTCTCAACCTGCCCTAGCTTCAGCTGCTCAGTTACGTTTTTAGTCTCAGCTCAATATCCCAACCTCCCACCTGGAGAAGCAGCCTGTGGCTACCCTGCCCGAGATCTCACTTGGCTGGTTGGCCTTTCTCCCCACGAGGCATGGCGGGGGGTGAGGACGGGGTGGGGACGGGGTGGGGTGGGGTGGGGGACGACTCCTTTACTTTCTCCCGCAGGCATGTGCTAGCTTGCCTGCTGGGACCCAGAAGTCCCACCTATTCCATCCAGCTCATTGATAGATCAAGAACCAATTGGGAAACAGGACCTTAGCATCAGACCCACCCCTACGGGTGGTAGGCTCACCATCATGGTGAAGCTGCCTTAATTGTGAAAAGAGTAAAAATGTGAAGAGGGTGATTTTAGGAACGGTGTCTAGGATGTAGTTAATACTAGCAGGGAGTCTCTGCTACCCACAGTGTCACCTTGATAACAAATCCCTGTGTATCTGCTGTGAGGCAGATGCTGTCCCCAGCTATCTCCCAAGTTGGAGTGCAGTGGGGACAAATGGCGGTCTGCCCGTACTGTTTCATGATGCATTCTCTCTTGCTGCAGTTTTCTGTCAGAAACCACCATCCTCACATGAGAAGAAAACACACCAGGGAAGAGGAAAGCTGTTGTCTTAATACCAGACTTCAGAGACTTACAGTTTACTCTAGGCCCGCCATTTTTCCACATCTAAAGATTTGTGAGGAGCTGGTAACTGGCTCAACAGGTAAAAAGCCAACTCTTGAAGGCCATGGCACATGTGTACGTACACACACACACACTCACTCACACACACTCACATTCACACAGAAACACACACATTCACACAGACACATTCACACAGACACATTCACACACACACGCACACAGACACACACACACATACACAAAACAAAAGAAACACAGATTTAAACTTTTAAAAAGAATGACTCCTTAGAGTACTCATTAATGATACAGTGTCCCAGTTCTGTTTTTTAAAAAAGTCTTGATATACACGGTAGCACATGCCTACACTCCCACACTCAGGAGGCTGAGGCAGAAGGATCGATGTTTTGAGACCAATGTCAGCTCTATTATTTTGGTGGCAATTCTGGAATTTTGGTTTCTCTGAAAAACACAAAAGTATTATAAGAATAAGTTTCCTTCCTCTTGGACTGCCTGCGGCAGCTGACTATGATTCCCCTGGTGCTCTGGCAGAGGCGTGGTTTTACCAGCTGTAGAGAATTCCTGCAACTGTGTGATGCTTGGAATTCAAAGAGTGTGTGACTGCTAGGGCCTAGAGAGTCAGGCTGGGAGGTTTCTCTCTCTCTCTCTCTCTCTCTCTCTCTCTCTCTCTCTCTCTCTCTCTCCTCTCTCCCTCTCCCTCCCTCCCCTCCCCCTCTCCCCCCTCTCCCTCTCCTTTTTTCTCTCTCCTCAGAAGTGATAAGGGAGCAGGGATAAAGGGTGGGAAGAAGAAGAAGAACCCACAAAGTAGCAAAGACTCGGTCTCAAGACCCAAAATTCATGGCCTAGTGTCAGAGATTTGTAATCCCAAGTATTCGGGAGTCTGAGGCAGGAGGATTTCAACTTCATGGTCTGCCAGGGCTACAAGCTGAGTTTAAGACCAATCCGAACAGTTTATTGAGATCCAACAAAATAAATAAACCAGGTATGATGGTGCAAACCTGTAATCCCAGCACCTGGGAGCCAAAGACAGGAGGATCTCTGCAAGCCCTAGGCCAAGTCTGGTTTACATAAAGAATTCCGGAGCAGGGGCTAGCGAGATGCATCCGTTAGGAGCACTGGCTGCTCTTCCAGAGGACCTGAGTTCGAATCCCAACACCCACAGGGCAGCTCACAATCGTCTATAACTCTAGTTCCAGGCAGACACTCTCTATTGGGCTCTACCGACACCAGGCACATCGCCCACAGACATATGCAGACACACACCCATACGTATAAAATAAAATAAATTTAAAAATAAAAAGAATTCCAGGCCAGCCAGTAACCTCATCCTTCTAGGGGTTTAACTCCACAGTGCAAGTTTGCCTCCCTAAATCCCTAAAGCCCTGAGGTATAAAGTAACAAATGGCAGTGTTTGGAATGGCTGTCTGATTTGGGTTTGTCTCTCCTCAACTTAGCGTCAGCTGGGGGGGGGGGACAGCTCGAGGGCTGGGGGCCTCGGACATCGGGAAACTCACTCACTCACTCACAGATCAGGAAGTTGAGCTGTCTGGGATCTCAGCTGGAGTCAGAGCTGGAACACCTACACATGGCCAGTCCATGTGACTCTTTGGCTTGGTGGCTGGGTTCCAAAGGCAAACGTCTGGAGGGGAGGGAGGGCAAGAGGGGAGGAGCTGGAAGCTCCATGCCTGCCCAGACCTTGGAAGCCATACACTTATCAGTTGCCATATTCTCTGAGGCTGGGGCATATTCTGCAGGAAGGGAATGGAATTTGGCTCCACCTTCTGGTGGGAAGAAAGTCAGATACTTTTTTTTTTTTTTTTTTTTTTTTTGAGACCGGGTCTTAGACCTCATTATGTAACAAGTCTGAATACCCAGTTTCCTGTCTCTTCTCAACAGATGCTAGGGCACCACCCTGCCTGTCACTTGTTCCTTTTCTTTAAGTTGTAGGGATTGAACCCCAGAACCTCATATAGTCCAGGCAAGCAGTCCCCCACTGAGCTACAACCCCAGTTCCCTTTAACACATCTTTAAGCCATCTCTGGTGAGTCTCCCAAGCCTTTTAAAGACTCCTCTGTTGTGTCTGCAATGGGGCCTAGCTGTCTTGGGGCTTTCTTGTTTTGTTTAGACAGAGTCTCTTCCAGCTCAGGCTGGCTTTGCACTTGCCGAGTCGCTGAGGATAACCTTGAACTCCTGCCTCTACCTCTTGACCCAACTGTTTGGCAAAGATTTGAACGGGAAGGGCCTGTATGGTTCAGTTAGGCACAGCTCGAACTCTGTGCAGTGGCTGGGGTTCAGTTGGGTTAACAGCGAGGTGCAGAGGGACGTTTTCCTGCAGGGAAGACTGACAAGATGAGACTTGTGTTTCTCTAAGATGCTTCTGGCAATAGCAGGAATCCAGTGAGAGATTGGTGACACGGAGATAATTAATGGGGCTTTCATGGGAACTCGAGTGAAAGCTGTTGGGGTGTGGGGGGGCCAGCAGGAACGGGAAGACAGCAGAGGAATAGGAGAGGTGCGGGATATGATTCACAGGCCTGGGGAATCCCCGTTCTGCAGAGAAGCACACTCACGTTTTCACCCTCCTCAGCCCTACCTGCGGTTAACTAGGCTTGGCTTTCTCATGACCTGAGTTCTGTGTCTGTGTAGTGCTGTCTGCTCTTTCTGCACGTCCCTGAAATGCTCTGCAGCCAGGAGCCACAATGGCAGCTCTCCTGCATCTCCAGTACTGACTCGTCATGTGCCATGCCCTGTTCTGAAGTCCTAAACCCGTGCTGTGAGGCCTGCATCTTTTTTTTTTTTTTTCCGGAGCTGGGGACCGAACCCAGGGCCTTGCGCTTCCTAGGCAAGCGCTCTACCTCTGAGCTAAATCCCCAACCCTTCTTTCTTTTTTCTTGAAAGATTTATTTATTGTTATTAATTATACTCTTATGTTATTGTTGTTATTGTCTGTTGGTGTTTTTGTTTTGTTTTGAGACTGGATCTTACTATGTAGCCTTGACTGTCCTGGATCTCCCTATGTAGACCAAGCTGGCCTGAAACCCATAAAGATCTGCTTGCCTCTGGTTCCTGAATGCTGGGAGTAAAGGCATGTTCCACCACATCTAACTGTATTTTCTTTAAAGATTTATTTATTTATTATCTATAAGTACACTGTAGCTATCTTCAGACACACCAGAAGAGGGCATTGGGTCCCATTACAGATAGTTATGAGCCACCTTGTGGTTACAGGGAATTGAACTCAGGACCTCTGGAAGAGCAGTGCTCTTAACCACTGAGCCATCTCTCCAGCCCCCACCATCATTTTCATTTTGCTGTTCCCCCGTTGAGAGTGTGTTGGTCACTTTAGGTAAAGGATATTTTCCTCGTGTAATATAGTAATCATTTCTCCTTCCTCCAAATGCAGAAGTTGTGGCAACCAAAGAAAAGTAAGAGCCAGGAGAAAAAACACACCCAGTCAGATCCGCCATGTTTCTAGTTGCCATGGCAACTAATTGTTCCTGTAGCAATGAGTCTTTGGCTCCCATCCTTGGCTTTATCAGTAGAATATCTTCCCATTTTCTTCCTCTTCTTTCCTTCTCAAGCCTGTCTCTGTGTCCTGCCCCCCTCTGGTCCCTCATCAGAGCCTTCCCTGCTGCTTGTCCCAGTCTCCTATTTTCACGGGTCTCACACTTGGATCTCACAGGGATACCCTTGCCCAGCACGGTCACTTTGTGACAGACACTCCTCTTTGCGTTTGTTTTTGAGCACTTAAAAAACGTTATTGATTCTGCTGAGAACCTGAAGTTAAGACATTCTTGGTGCCTCGGGGGTGACAGTCAGGGTTGAGGTGCTTGCCCCAACTGAGGGAAGAGCTAGTAGCAACTTAATTCGGAAAGCGGATCTCAGTGTCTCAGGCTGAGTCCCACATGCTCCCTCGTACAGTGGCACTGGTGTCTCCCTGGCTGGCACTCAGCTTATCTGTAGCTGGAGAATCTCTCCAAGCTCTCTGCTCTGCTCAGTACCCTCTACCCTAGCCCTGCCTGGTCTAGCCGGTTCTCACGAGGGTTTGACACTCCTTAGAAAGTCGGGGGCGGGGCATTCATCTTGGTAGCATTTATTTATTTATTCATTCATCCATCCATCCATCCATCCATCCATCCATCCATCCATTCGCTGCTGGGATATATGTACCACATGTATTCTGTGTCCTTGGAGACATTGCATCCCCTAGAACTGGAGTTAGGGAGTCACACTATATAGGTGGTATGAACCAAGTTTGGGTCCTCTACAAGAAGAGAAGATGTTTCTAACTGCTTCTGCCTGAGCTGTTGTTGTTGTTGTTGTTTTAAAAGTTTTTCTGTGGACTGAAGCTCAGTCATATGAGCCAAGTTCACAAAGATAGTATCTTTGTGCATGCATGTGTGCATATGAGTGCACACACACACACACACAAACACACACACACACACACACACCACCCTCCATTGTCAGGACTGGTGGTCTTCTTAAAAGGATCTTATAGGTCACCTTCTCCTTAGACTAGTAGGTTAACTATCTTCTCTATATGAAGGCCATAAAGAGAAACCATGCAGATACAAAGTTGTAAGTCCTGAACCCATTTAGTCGCAACCGACTTACCAGGCTTCTCTTGTGTGTCTGGAGATTCTGGGGCTTGAACCTAATGTCTGGTGCGAGCCAAGCATACACTCTTCCTCCCAGTGATGTTCCCAGCTGCTGGATTGTTGGTAGGAAGGTACAGACCGTATTTCTAACCCTCACAAAACCTGCAGGGGAGTGGCTTCTCGGTTCTGTAGTTGAGAAAACCTGCTGGAGTTAACATTTGAGTTTGTCTTTCTGTTTAGTGTTTCCCCCCCGCCCCCAGGGCGTTTATCTTAACGTGTTGAACTGGTTTTGGGAGATAAATGGCATTTGATTTGTGGGTTAGAAACACAGTGGGGAACATTCCAGTGGAGCAGGAAGTAAAGGCATGGGACAGACAGACTGCTGGAGAGACAGACTGCTGGAGAGGCGGCTCTGAGGTTAAGAGTCCAGATTGCTTTTCAGAAGACCAGAGTATGGTTCCCAGCACCCCATCAGGTGACGCACAGACACCTCGGACTCTAGCACAGAGGATAGCATTCCCTCTTCTAGCCTACACACACACACACACACACACACACACACACACACACACACACAGAGTATTATTAATATTAATAATAAAATACAGAAGTGGGACCAGCGAAGGGCTCAGCCTGAGTTTCTCTCCTTGGTTTCATATTAAATGGAAACACGCTGCTAATACTGCATGATACTTTTGAGTTCACTCACCATGTATTCCCAAAGATGGCTACAGGACTATGTTTGTCCGTTTAAAGAGTTACCTTAAAATAAGTGAATAAAGTTGGAGCAGAGCCCGGTGTGCACACTCTTCATTCCAATACTTGACAGGCAGAGGCAGGAGGAGCTCTGCGAGTTCTAGGCCAGCCTGGTCTACAGATCAAGTTCCAGGACAGCCAGGGCTACACAGAGAAACCCTCTCTGGGGTCAAAAAGGGATTCATCTTATAGTTATCTCTACAGAAGAGTAGTTTCTGGAACAGAGCCTACGTCTCGTGCTTTTCATAGTTCAGCACTTACCTCTTTATGAATGTATATATTCTTAGATCGCATTTATATTATTTATAAATTATGCATGCAGAAAGTCTCTGCTTCATGAACCATGACCCGGCACGAGAAAGGTCCTGTTAATGGCAGTTTGGAGAGCTTTGGTTTCTCCTCCCTATGGCCCCAGCGTCATGTGATTCTCTTCTTGGTAAAGGCTAACTGGTGGGGTTTGGTCTCTTAGCCCGAGTTTCCTGTTTAAAGGGAATCTGGCCCTGTTATTTTTAGGCCGCCTTCCCCGAAGACCTGGGTCTTCGGAAGAGGCTCCAGAGCTAGTTCTGGAAGGAGGGAAGGGCTGAGCCCAGGCCCTGCCCTGATTGCGCTTCCCTGTTAGGCTCTGTGTAGGGTAGTACTGAAATGAGTGTCGAGCAGCTGACAGGGTCAGAAACCACACCTGCCTGACCTCTGTCCCACATTAACAGTCACGAGGTCACTCACGAGCTGAGGAACTGGTCAGTCCAGCCCACCCATGCCTCAGCCCCCACCAGTTGCGTCTTCCCCGTATCATGGCTCCTGCTGAGCAGTATACCTTTACGGCTGAATTCCCGTGCTAAAGAGGGTACGGGTTTAGTTGGTGTGTGAGAGTGTGTGTGTGAGTGTGTGTGTGTGTGTGTGTGTGTGTGAGTGTGTGTGTGTGAGTGTGTGTCCTTATTTAATAATAACGATGAAAAAGGCTCTCAGACCTCCCTCGATGGCTTCCTCTTTTACTTCCCTTTAACATTTTAGTGGTGAAATTGTTCCAGGAGAAAATACCTTGGGAGTTTCCATGTTTCCTTCTTCGGGCCCAGAGTTCCCCTCGCTCTCTGTGAAAGCGCACAAGCAGGAGTCATAGCTCAGGAACTCTGCTCTCTGGCCTTAGAAATATTTCAGACACTGTTATTACTCTCCACAGATAATTTTAGTATCCTCTGTCAGCTGCCTGCCCCGCAGCTGTGCATTAACGAACAGTTGCAAGATTAGATTCCATATGTGGGGCGGGGGGACGGTCATCTGTGGAAATCTGGGAAGGGAAGTGGGACGAGACTTCAATTATAGAACTCTTCTCTTTGGAGAGCATGTTTTAATGTGTAGCCCAGGCTGGCCTTGGCACACATCCTCCTGAGTGCTGGGATTGCATCCAGTACCACCACACTTGGTCTTGCTTAGAGAACACCATTGCAAATCCTCTTGTTCTCAACTTGAGTCTTCAGAGTGCCCTTCCCACTTTTCCAAACCAAGTCTGAGGCCTGGATTCTGGCGCTACACTTCAGAGATGTTAACAAAGTCCAGTGTGGAGTACTTGCCCAGCTTTGGTGAGGCCATAGCAGAAAGGTTAGGTCTGTTGGGCTTACCAGCCTCCATGGTAGCTTATGCTTGGAAGGGTCAGTTGAGCCCAGAAGGTGGAGTCTAGCTTGACCAACACAGAGAAACACCATCTCAAGGAGGAAGAGATGGATCAGTGGTTAAGGACACCAGCTGCTCTTCTAGAGGACACAGGTTCAGTTCCCAGCATCTTGGCAGCTCACAACCATCTGTTACTCCAGTCCAAGGGGATCTGATGCCTTCTTCTGGCCTCCTTGGACGCCAGGTACTGGGTGTCATTTGAAAGACAAGCACTTAGCATGATAGTGCCTACCCAGTACTTGGAGGTGGGCCAGCCTGGCCTACACAGCATGTTCAAGGCCATGAAACCCCATTGCAAAAAACAAAACAAGCAAACAACTGAAGTATTTGGTATTTTAAGATCCGTACTTCTCTTAGGACAGTGAAGGAAAGGGAACCTCTGAGTATTTATTCAACCATGCTCGATGTGAGAACAATTCACTGGCCGTAAGCCTGTGTGCTGATGGTGTCTGGCTCTCTGTACCGATTTATCGATGTAATAAACAGTAGATGATTGTCACGGGGTGTGGAAACGAAAGTTCAAGGCCAGGTCTAAGTTCCAGTTTAACTGCAATCCGCTGAGTTTCTCAATTCCTACTTAAGGCAGTCTCTTAAGTCCTCGTAGTTCAGTTGGAGGGGAAAAATTACATATATATATATATATATATATATATATATATATATATATTATATATATATTTACACAGAGAGAGAGAGAGAGAGAGAGAGAGAGAGAGAGAGAGAGAGAGAGAGAGAGAGTCACTGAAGCACTATTTTCAGTGGTTAAAAACCTGGAGATAATTTAAATGAGCATTAAGGCTGGACAGTTAGCATCTTAAGACCACCCTCCAGTACATACCAGGTTTCAAGGGAGCCTGGGCTGCAGAGCAACAGTAGTGGAGAAGGAAAGGGTAGCAGCGGTCATGGTGCCAAGTCTGAGTTCTCTTTATCATGGAAGACGACTACCAAGACTAACATCTGTGTTGCCAAGTTCCCCTCTGTCTTCCCACGGCCTCTTGCCGTTTCTCCCTTCCCTTGACATCTCTGCCAGTCCCCTGGTTTTCCTGCCCCTCCATCCCTTGCTGTTCTAACACCTTCTTCCTCTCCAGCGCCGAGCCTTGTGCATCTTCTTGCACTATCCATTCTGCAGACAAGGCCTAAATGTTTGTGACTGGCCCTTGCCTCTCCTCAGCGCTCAGACGCTTGCGTCTAATGGCTCCTACCTGGACCAGCAAGATGGCTCAGCAGATAAAGGCACTGGCTGCCCCACTTAGTGATCTGGGTTTTGACCTCCAGGATTCACAGAGTAGACTGAGAAAAGCAACTCCTGCAAGTTGTCCTGTGACCTTCACATGTGCGTGTGCATGCACAAACACATACTAAATGTAATAAGCATGGCTGCCACCCACTGGGCAGTTACATGGCTGACACTGAACGCTTGGGTTTTCGTGATCTCTGTTCTGGTTAGGGTCACTGCTGCTGTGATGAAACTCCATGACCAAAAGCAACTTGGGGAGACAAGCATTTATTCATCTTATACTTCCACATCCCTGTTCATCACTGAGGGAAGTCAGGACAAGAACTCAAACAGGGCAGGAACCTGGAGGCAGGAGCTGACACAGAGGCCATGGAGGGGTGCTGCTTACTGGCTTGCTCTCCATGGCTCGCTCGGCCTGCCTTTGTATAGGACTGCCAGCCCAGGGATGGTCCTACCCACAATGAGCTGGGCCCTTCGCCATCAATCACTAATTAATATGCTGGACAGGGCTGGAGAGATGGCTCAGCGGCTAAGAGCACTGACTGCTCTTCTAGAGGTCCTGAGTTCAAATCCCAGCAACCACATGGTGGCTCACAACCATCTGTAATGGGATCTGATGCCCTCTTCTGGTGTGACTGAAGACAGCTACAGTGTACTTACATAGATAAATAAATCTTTAAAAAAAGAATATGCTGGACAGGCTTGCCACAGCCAGACCTTACAGGAATATTTTCTCAGTTGGCAGTCCCTTCTCTTGGATAACCCTAGCTTGTGTCAACTCGACAAAATTATTCAACCCAGCTCCCAAAGTTGCTTCCTTCAGAATCTGCCTTCCCGGTAGACGTTATTTCCACTGATTTATTTTAGAAGCCTGAGAGTGTTTGATTGGTTTGGTTGTTTTGTTGTTGTTGTTGTTTCAGACAGGGTCTCATTATGTAACCCCGGCTGTCCTAGAACCCACAGCATAGGCCAGGCTGTAGTGGAACTCAGCCATTGAGCCATCCTCTGCCTCCCAAGTGCTGGGATTAAAGACCATGTGCCTCTGTCACCACTCACTTTTTAAAAAGACCAAGAAAAAAAAATGGAGCTAGTGAGGTGGCTAAGCAAATCAAGACCCTTGCTGCCAAGTCTCATGACCTGAATTCAGTTCCAGGGACAGTGCAGAAGACAAAAACTGACCTCTGAAAGTTGTCCTCTGACCACCTCCCACCTGTCCAAAAGAGACGAATCTGTGTCCAGCATTGTTCCTACCAGGCAGATCTCTGAGTGTAAGGCCAGCCTGGTCTACAGAGTGAGTTCCAGGACAGCCTGGGGGATAGGGGTGGGGGCTATACAGAGAAACCCTGTCTCAAAAAAACCCAAAAACAACAAAAAAGAAAAATTATAATTGTATATGTTTCTGGAGTATGATATATTTCAACACATAAGCACATTGTCGAATTATCAAGTCTTTTTTTTTTTTTTCCATTTTAGGCAGGGTGTCATATAGTCCAGGTTGACCTCAAAGTCATTCTGTAGCCAAGGATGACTTTGAACTTCTCATCCTCCTGCCTCCACCTCTCCAGTGCTGGAGTTACAGGTCTGTGTCACCATGTTTGGCTTATGTGAAGCTCGGAGTCCAAGGCTGGGTTAGGCAAGCACTCTGAGCTATACTCCCAGGGCTGGTTAGGCTCTTCTGTTCCCTTTTGGGTTTTGGCTTTTTTGTCCTTTGTTTTTTTTTCTTTTCTTTTTTTCGGAGCTGGGGACCGAACCCAGAACAGGGCCTTGCGCTCGATAGGCAAGCGCTCTACCGCTGAGCTAAATCCCCAACCCCTGTTTTTTGTTTTTGAAACACAGTTTCTCTGTGTAGCCCTGGCTGCCCTGGAACTCTCTCTGTAGACCAGGCTGGCCTCCAACTTGCTGAGATCCTCCTGCCTCTGCCTCCTGCTTGCTGGAATTAAAGGCATAGTTTGCCTCTTTTATTTTATTTTTTAACAAAACAAAACCAGGTCTGTTGAGGAGGCTGTACTGCGAGGCAGTGTGTGGCGGGTTTGTTGAGTACGCTGTAGGGTGTCGCAGTAAGGAGAGTGCGGCCTACAGTCCCGGAGCGACGTCACGTGTGCGCAGAGTGAAGTCTAACCTAATGTTATTTAAATGCTCGTCTCTCCAGCTTACCCTCTGTTTCAATCTGCACACAGAACTATAATGCTAGATAGTCAAGACTATCTCAAGTTTGTGTAAACAATGCTTACCATTTATTCCCTGCCTTGTCAATCAAAGCTGGAGGAGACAGTAACTAGGCGATAGAGAGAATAGGGCGGGACTTCCGCTAGCCAGGGAAGGAAGGAAGGAGAGGGAGAGAGACAGACAGAGACAGAGACAGAAAGACAGAAAAGAAAAGGGGAGTCTGCCAAGCAACCAGAGCTTCCAGGGACTAAGCCACTACCTAAAGACTATACATGGACTGACCCTGGACTCTGACCTCATAGGTAGCAATGAATATCCTAGTAAGAGCACCAGTGGAAGGGGAAGCCCTGGGTCCTGCTAAGACTGAACCCCCAGTGAACTAGACTGTCGGGGGGAGGGCGGCAATGGGGGGAGGGGTGGGGAGGGAACACCCATAAGGAAGGGGGAGGAAGGGGATGTTTGCCTGAAACCGGAAAGGAATAACACTTTCAAATGTATATAAGAAATATTCAAGTTAATAAAAAAAAAATCAAAAAAATAATAATAACAATAACAATAAAAAAAAAAGAAAAGGGGAGTCAATCTGAGGAAGCGCGGTTGGGGGGCGGGGCATGGGAGAACACACCTGAAGCCTAGAGAACCGGAGCAATATAAAAATGCAAATATCTTGGAGAAGGTAGCCAGATTAGATTAAAGGACTAGAATAAAATCATAGTGACTAGTTATTGTACTCTTCTTTTTTTTTTTTTAAAGATTTATTTATTTTATGTATATGAGTACACTGTCGATGTCTTCAGACACAACAGAAGAGGGCACTGGATCCCATTACAGATGGTTGTGAGCCACCATGTGGTTGCTGGGAATTGAACTCAGAACCTCTGGAAGAGCAGTCAGTGCTCTTAACCACTGAGCCATCGCTCCAGCCCATAGTTATTGTACTCTTAAGTTGCAAATAAATCTTGGAGTCTCTGTGTCATTATTGGGGAACTAGCTAGGATAAAGAAAAACAGCTGCTGTATTAATTTGCTGCGTACATTTATAATAGCATTAATTTTTCCAGCCTACAGACTACGTTGTTCATAAGCAATCTGTTCTTTTCCTTTGAAGGACTCATCACTGTAGGTAACTATATTATTTAGATCTCTTTTTTCCCCCCTAAATCCAGTATTGACAAATCAGGTGTTTATAAGTGCTAGACAACTATCACCCCACAACCCTGTTTGGGTTTGTTTGAATTATAATGCAGAACTGTCTTTATCACATTAATTAATTGTTGATTAATTTGTGCGTATATATTTAAGGATATTGCAGGTGGTTGTGAGCCCCCATGTGGTTGCTGGGAATTGAACTCAGGTCCTCTGGAAGAGCAGTCAGTGCTCTTAACCACTGAGCCACCTCTCCAGTCCCCCCTCCCTCTCAGCCTTTGTTTAAAAACCTTTAAACTTTCAGTTCTTCTGCCTCAGCTTCTCCGGCGCTTAGCAGTGCTTAGTCCTTGAATAGAAATGTAACGGTTTTGAGTTTATCTTTAAAATGAATACACCGTACAGAATTCATCTTGTGTTTTTTCGTTTGTTTTGTTGTTATTGTGTAATCTGGCTGTTAATTCCTCATTAGACATGTGCGCCCCTAATGTTCTCCTCCTTTCTACTGGCACTTAGACACAGCTGATCCTGTTCTGTGGTGCACATCGTCTTTAATTTTGTTGAAATCCACTTCATCTATTTTTATCTGGTTCCCTATTCTCTTGGTATCATATCTAAGAAGTCATTGCCAAATCCAGTGTCATGGCTGGATTTGGTGCTGCATGCCTGTACTGGCTGGTTTTGTGTGTCGACTTGACACAAACTGGAGTTATCACAGAGAAAGGAGCCTCAGTGAGGAAACGCCTCCATGAGACCCAGCTGTAAGGCATTTTCTCAACTAGTGATCAAGTGTGGGAGGGCTCATTGTGGATGGTGCCATCCCTGGGCTGGTGGTCCTGGGTTCTATAAGAAAGCAAGTTGAGCAAGCCAGGGGAAGCAAGCCAGTAGGCAGCCCCCCTCCATGGCCTCTGCATCAGCTCCTGCCTCCAGGTTCCTGTCCTGTGTGAGTTCCTGTCCTGACTTCCTTTGTGAGGAACAGCAATGTGGAAGTGTAAGCTGAATAAACCCTTTCCTCAACAACTTGTTTCTTGGTCATGATGTTTGTGCAGGAATAGGAACCCTGACTAAGACAGTGCCTATACTGGGAAAGGAATATCTGGGGTTCAAAGATCAAAGTCAACATGGGGTCTGTAGCAAATTCCAGGTCAGGGTGGGACTACAAAGCAAGATTCTATTCTTCAGGGCGGAAGGGCTGGGGTGATGACTGAGTGCTGAAGAGCCCTGGCTGCTCTTCTAGAAGAGTGGACAGTGGTTCCCACCACCCATACGGCTGCTCACCACCATCTTTAACTCCAGATCCAGGAGCTCTGATGTCTTCTTCTGAACTCTGTGGGCCTTACACACGCATAGGAATTCTCAAGCACACACACACACACACACACACACACACACACACACGCATCGAATAAAATAGATAAATGTTTTTGGAACAAGAAGAAAATAACCCAGTCATAAAGCTTTTCTCTGTGTGTGTTTCCACACCCCACCCTCAAGTTTTATCGTCTCACATTTGATTCACTTTATACATGGAATTCTGTGAGATGTTGTTTCCTCGTGTGTGGATATCTGGTCTTCACGACCGTGTTGTGGAAATAACTGGACCTCCCCTCCAGATCATTGTGCATATCTGTCAGAAGTCGCTGGACCGTGTACAGCAGGGCTTGTTTGTGCATTATTTTATTCCATTGTACTATATATCCGTTTTCATGCCCACACCACTGTTTACCTGTGATAAAATAGATGACATGAGATTTACCGTTCTCAAGCTCAGTGTTCAGAGGGATTCAGATCATCTCTTTCCCCTTGTCCGAGATACTGCTTCCAAGGAGCCCAGTTTTATTGTACACCGTCACTCATTCTCTGGCTCTGTGCCCCGGGGCAGCCAGTCTGTCTTCACTCTGAGCTACTGCGGTTAATGCTGTGACAAATGAACTAACTTAAGACATCATTTTTCTTATTTAAGGGTGTCCGTGGGATAAAGTTTGAGAATAAAAGTTGACGTTTGTGTTTACTTTTCTGCAGGAAGGTGACAGATGCCTTCCCAAGAGGTTTTGCCTTCCCACCAGCGATATTTGATGGAACTCACTCTCCTGTCCCATCCCCAGTGAGGCATGCTTGCTTTTGAAAATACAAAAAAATATCTCTTTCTATTTGCTAAGTAAAGTATGTTCTGCTGAAGAAGTAGCTCACTGGGTAGAGCGATTCCCTAGTGCCCCGCTATGCTCAAGGCCAGCACCGTATAAAATCAGGTGCTGGTGAAACATCTGATCTGTGAGGTTGAAGCAGGATTGAACATTGAAGTCCATATAAGACCACAGGTGTGAGAAAAAGAAAAGAGGCAGGGCCAGGGAAGGGGCTCAGAGCTCGCTGCATGAGGACATCACTTGGGGTGCCCCCAGCACCCATGTAAAAAACTGATCCTGCCAGGCATGGTGGCACACATCTTTAATTTGAACACTCAGGAAGCAGAGGCTAGTGGGTCTCTGTGAGTTCGGGGCCAGTCTGGTCTACATGGAGAGTTCTGGGTCAGCCAGGGATACATAGAGAGTCCCTGTCTCAAACAAAGCAAGCCAAGCACAACTCCATATACCTGTGACCCCAGAGCTGGGAAGAACAGAGACAGCATGGTCGCCAGATCACTGATTCTGGGTTCAGGGTACCCAGGGGAAGGCAGAAAGCAATAGATAAAGACATCCCGTGTCCTTTTGTATCCTCTGTGTATGCTCCGGTGGGTTATGTGAACCTCTACACACATGCAGACACCTCCCCCTTCAAAAAGAACTGAAACCTCATACCATCGAGTTCCCATAAATGAGCTGGAGTATCTCTCATATCAGTCCTTAGTTTGGTCTAAGTTCAGGCATTGCAGGTGGAGTACCTCAGAGACATGCCAACAGCAACTAAGATCTCAGAGATGTCACTGTCTGTGTGTGGGAGGAGGGGCCCTGTGCAATAGAATTCGTGGAATGCTGTTTTTAGTCGACTAATTCCGAAGGCTTTGGTTTTGGTCTCATGTAGTACAGGTTAGCCTCAAACTCAGTGTAGCTGAGGAGGACCTTGGACACCTAACCCTCCTGCCAGGACATCTGGCTCATATCTAGTTTGTACGGTGACGGGGATGGAGCCCAGAGCTGTGTGGTGTTGGTACAGCAGCTCAGCTCCGCCTGCAGCCTGCACCCTCTGCAGTGGTTTCTCTCGTTTGACCTCAGCCTCCTGGATCATCATATTTTATCAAAGCATGTGACTGTCCAGGGCCCATCAAGTATGGGCGCTACGATTCTGCTCCACCAACCTGGGAGACTTGGTTGGAGACGAAAGCTGGCAGAAACGGGCGTGCAAAACAGGTTTCTAAAAACAAAAGGAGCAGAAGCAAAGTTTAACCCCAAGATGTCTTTTCTCTCCCTTCTCTGAAGGTACCAGAAAGCAGCTGAAGAAGCAAACATGGAAAGGAAGAAAAACGTAAGTGCTCAGAGGCCCCCGGGGTGCGTGGAACTTAAGCCGTCTGTGTGGCTGGGCCACCTGCCCCTCTGTGGGGCTTGGGCTCCGTGACAGCTGAGCTGGACATTTGTGCCAGTTGGCCCGATGGGCAAGCCATTTGCCGGGAGAAGTTGGCTTAGATGCAGGGAATCCTAGTTTCAGTGTTTTACTTTTGGACGCGCCCCACCCCCCAGCCCCCTTTTCTGCACTAAGAAAAGGACAGGGGGCCGAATGCCTTACTATGGTTAGTGAAATGCCCACCAAATGAGAGCAGGTGCCGCCAACCCTGTCTCCAAATGGAAGCATTTGCGTTTAAAAGGAAACCGCAGCTGTGCCCATTTGCTGGGTTCTTTGCTTGGGGCTGGCCCGGTCTAGTTAGCAAGTTTGTCAGCTGCAGGGTCCCTCAATCTCCCTGTCAGTCCACTGTCTACTCTCCCCTCTGTAACTTCCAGCTGGGCCAGATCCTGTCCCTTTCTCTAGGATGGAGTCTCGCTCTGCACCCAGGCTGACTTCGAACTCACAGGTAGAGAAGTCTCCCGGCCTCAGCGCTAAAGGATTTAGTGTCATAGGAGCGCAGCTTAGACAGGTACCTAACACTTGCTCCCTCTGGAGAGTGGTATTAACTGGGTCTCCAGCTTAATCTTCCTGTGATTTCAAAACCGAGCTCCCTGGTGCCTTAACAGGAAAAAAAGCATTTGGGGGCTGCAATTCAAGCCAATAATCCTAGCACTCCTAGCTGAGGCAGGAGGATTGCTGCAAGTTTGAGGCCTACCTGGGCTACATGATGAGTTCTAGACCAGCCTCGCCTGCAGTATAAAGCCCCATCAAAAAACAAAAATACAGAAACAGAACAAAAGGGGAAAAAACAAAAGCACCGTTAGCCACCCAGCCACCTGCTGCTCTCGCCTTCTCTCGCCTGCCTATTTTCCCATTTCCTCTGTGTTTCCTTTTACCCGTCTAGTTCATACCTACTATGACATAGGACACCTACTATGTGCTAAGCACTGTTTTAGACATTAAAAATACAGACTGGGCTGGAGAGATGGCTCAGTGGTTAAGAGCACGGACTGCTCTTCCAGAGGTCCTGAGTTCAAATCCCAGCAACCACATGGTGGCTCACAACCATCTGTAATGGGATCTGATGCCCTCTTCTGGTGTGTCTGCAGACAGCTACAGTGTACTTATATAGAATAAATAAAATAAATCTTTAAAAAAAAATACAGACTACATCTCCTTAGGATCATTTTCATTCTAGTGGAGGAAATGACATACACACATATGCGTGCGCACGTGTACACACACACACACACACACACACACACACACACACACACACACACACAGTCAGTTAGCTTAGCAACTATTAGCCCAAAACAACAGGAAGAAGATGCAAAGGGTAGTTTAGGTGTGGCCCTCTCTTCTGGGACTTAAGTAACCCAGTTCTGAGGTCATGAGCTAAGGAGAGGAAAGATTCGTACAGAAAGAACCATGCACGTAAATGTCCCAAGGAGAAGTCATGTCGGGACATTCGAGGATTAGAAAGAATAAGTTCTTTTCTTACTCTTGGAGCCCTTGGAGGGGAGGTTGCAGCTTTAGCCCCAAAGATAAAAGGGCTGTGGGGAAATCTGCGAAGGGCTGATGTGACCCAGCTTAAACTGCTAGGGAGCAAAGGCAGAAGTACCCAGAGCAGCTGAGGGCAGCCATGGGGATGCAGAGGCAGCCGGCATGGTAGAGAGATGTTGTCCCAGCATTTGCGAGGAGGCAGGAGGATCAGAAGTTCAGGGTTATTCTCAGCTGCGTCATGAGTTCAAGGCAGCCCGAGCCATGGGTTGAGGCTGTCTGAAAAGAAACAACTGTAAAGATTTAGAAAATAAATGACCGTGAATCGTACTGTACCAGTAGTATTGTGGTGAGAACGGCCCAGATACCATTCAATTAAAATGCTGTTAATTGAGATAAAAATCAACTTCGGATTTGTTTCATATGTGGCTGGTCTGTCTCCCTTTCTCTCCTCTGTCTTCCTTCCTTCCTTCCTTTAATTTTCTAGTGTCTTAATATAGGGTTTCATGTGGCCTAGATTGGCTCTGAACTCAGTATAGTGGGGATTAGCCCTGAACTCCTACTGGAACTATAGGTGTTCACCACCACACCATCGCCACCAGCTCTGAGGTACTTTAAGATAAACAAGTGAATCAAGAGCTGGGAGAGATGGCTCAGTGGTGAAGACCACAGGCTGCTCTTCCAGAGGACCCAGGTTCAATTCCCAGTACCCCATGGTAGCTTACGGATGTCTAACTCCAGTTCCAGGGGACCCAATGCCCTCTGTCCTTTGTGACTACTACATACACGTGGTACACAGATATACACACAGACAGGACACACACACACATAATAAAGCAGGTGGGTAAGAAAGATACAAAAGAGCAGGCAGGCTTGGTGATCCAGGCCTGTAATCCTAGTTCTTCAGAGGCTGGTATATGACTGAGGATTGCTGTGGGTTCAAGATCAATCCGGTTTACTCGGCAAGTACCAGAATAGCCAGGTCTACACAGCAAGGTGCTATCCAAAAGAAAGGAATAAGGGAAAGATCATGGAAGTGAGAATGGTAAGGGGCTGGAGAGGTGGCTCAGTGGTTAAGAGCACTGACTGCCCTTCCAGAGGTCCTGAGTTCAATTCCCAGCAACCACATGGTGGCTCACAACCATCTGTAATGGGATCTGATGCCCTCTCTGGTGTGTCTGAAGACAGCTACAGTGTACTTATATAGAATAAATAAGTAAATCTTTTAAAAAAGGGAAAGAGATTTATCTGTGGTTATATATTTGGAAATGATTGAGTTCTGGCTCTTCAAGGTCAGATGGTCACACAGGAGGGATATATATATATATATCTCCTTATATGATATGGACTCAAGTGGCCACACCCACCAAGTCTCAGGGTTGCTGAGTAGCATGACCCTGGTGTCTGGTGCTACTTTCGGAAAGGAGGCTATGGAAGTGTGGCAACCATTGTGGCTCTTGAAAATGTAGAACCTTGGTGACATTCCAGTGCTGTAGCAAAGGCTAAAGCCTTCGTGGGAATGGTGGCAGCTAATGAGTAGAAAGAAAAGACTGTAGCCTGGGCTCAGGGCTTTCGGGATGGCCTGTCCCTGTGGCTGAGCCTAAGTATGGAGAGCCGGGATGATGTTTTGTTTATTTATTTATTACTGCCTGTTTGCGTGAGTGTCCCAGGGTTAACCCAGGGCCTCACACATGCTGGGATAGCACTGTCTCCTCAGCTACATCCCCAGGCCTTTTATCCCTCTTTAGTTTGAGACAGGGTCATGCTGGCTTACCTGGGCTAGTCTGAAGTCCCTCTGCAGCCCAAGTTGACCTATGTAACTGTCTGTGTGACCCTCCTGAGTAGCGGGGATTACAGGCCTGAGCTACCAAGCCAGGCAGTGTTCATAATAATGCTGTCACTAATTTCCAGAAGCCGGCTGATGCCAAATGCTTTATCATACACATGAGCCGGCTCATGTCTAAAGGGCACGGTAGCTACAGAATTTATAGTTTATAGAAATATTCTATAGTCGTTTACAGAAACTGGAAAACTTGTCCAAAGTCACACGGCTGGATGGGGGGTAGCTTACGCAAATGACACGTTGCTTGTAGAGAATACAGAGGAGGAAGATGTAGGTTATCTATATAAACAGTTACCTGACGGACAAGCCAGGCCCCTCAGCCAAATGTTCTTTTCATTTTTGGATTTATTAACAATTTCTGTTGTGTAACTCTTCTCGTCCCTATCTCGGCTCACCTCTAGTCCTAAAGACATTGCTGCGGCCTGGATCTCACTCCCAGGGATGGTTATGGGCGTGGGGTCTTTAATGATGTCAGCCACAGTGCCTCAGGCTTCCCCTTTGTGCCTCAACATTCTTGAAGTTGCACCTTTAAGAGCCCATTTTCTTTTATGTGTTCTGATTGGGGGACGGGCTAAGTATGTGTGTATGTATGTTTGTATATGTGCACACATGCACATGCATGTGAAGGCCAGAGCAACCTTAGGTGCTGCTTCTGCTGAGGCCCCACCCACCAGTTATGCTGGCCTAGCTGACCAGCAAGCCCCAGGGACCTCCCTGTTTGGCCTCCCAAACACTGGGCTCACAAGTGTGCATTAATGTGCCTGGCTTTCTGGGTTTTGTTTCTGTTATTTTTTTTTTTATCTGTTTCTTAAGATACAGACTCACATGTTAGCTAATAACATACGATGAACCCTCCGTCTGTCTGTCTCCAGGGCTGTGTTTGCAGTTGTTTCACTTCCTTTCCAGCAGGAGCACCTTCTTGTTTAATTAAATCTAGTCTTGAAAGAGTTGCCAATAAGAATAACACACAGTGAGGTTAACCAGACCCAAGTCTGCACGTTTCAGTGAAGTGCTACACAGATAGAATGACCATTCGGAGGCTGTGGAGTCTCACATCGGATTTTACATTCTGACTATCAGATATATTCTTTTACGCCACCCACCACAAAGAGAGAGAGAGAGAGAGAGAGAGAGAGAGAGAGAGAGAGAGAGAGAGAGAGAAGGGAAGGAAGAAAGACAGACGTTGGTACAGTTAAAACTAGAGGAACAATTAACTCTATATCACTAGTAAGCTTTGGAGGGGCTCTGAATGCAGGTACCGAACACAGGCTCTGAAAGGGGGCGATAAAGAAGTACTTTTAGAGTCGGGTGAGGTGGCTCACACCCTTAATTCCTGCAGAGAGGCAGAGACAGCTGGGTTTCTGAGTTCAAGGCCAGCCTGGTCTACATAGCAAGTTCCAGGTCAGCTAAGGATACACAGAAAAACTGTCTCAAGGAGGAGGGGGGGAGGGGGAGAGGGAGGGGGAGCACTTTTCAATAAAGGAGCCTGCACACTCTCTCTGAAGGTGGCTCTCTCTACAGGACTAGTATTCCACCACCCAAACCCCTTTCTGCTCATCGTAAGCAGAGATGAGTTTTCACACTGCTAACAGGAGCCATCACTTTCATTTAATTCTCGGTGGAAGTGTTTGTTGTGCTACGAAGGTGATAACGAGTTTAGTTTTGTCCTCCTGGTGGTCATATTATAAACACGTATCTATTGTAAAAGGAGAGTGCAAAGCCATGAGTGGATCTCTAGGGAGGCAGCTCAGTAAAGGGCTGGTCTTGCAGAAGTGGGGATTGGAGTTCGATCCGATCCGGAACCCTTGTTTAAAAACAATTAGATGTGATCTCTCCTGCAATCTCAACCCCCGGGGAGGCTGGAGACAGAACAATTCCTGAGGCCCATTGGTCGGTATCCCAGGCTTCTTAGTGAGTTCCAGGGGAGGGAGAGATTGTCTTTAGAGAACAAAAGTTAGATAGTACCTGAGGAGTGGCACTTGAGGCTGTCTTCTGGCCACCACCCAGGAGCACATACACATGTGCGCACACACGCAAACATGCATGCACATAGGTGAATGAGCTGTAAATATCTGGATGACCTCTGGCCTGCTTTCCTGTGCTCATAATTATATTGGCTCAAAATGGGATCTTCCTGACTTATCATTCGCTTTCTTTTTTAATTGAAAAGCATCTTTCAGAAAAAATACAGTGATCTGTGTGTCTGAAAAAGGTAGGGTCCAGTCACCGAAATGGATGCAGCTCTGCCAATCAGGGCTCCTGTGTGGGCCAGGTAGGTAGGGCAAGTGAAGGCAGAGACCTGGGTGATTCACCCAGTCTGTGGCGGAAGGTCAGAGGTCTAGCAGTGCCGCTGGCAGTTCTAGCTTTGGGGGATGCTTTTTCTTCTTTTTCTTTTTTGACACGGGGTCTGTGTTGTGCTCGTGAGTCTTAAACTCCTGGGCTCAAGCAATTCCCCCACCACAGCCTCCTAAAGAGTAACTGGAAACCGGGATTTGTGCAGTCAGACCTGGCCGGAGCCTTTAGTGTTTCCTCCATTTCTGAGCTGTACGTGCAGCCTCTAGCCATGGTTTAAATCTGAGGATCCATCGGGTCTCCATGCCTCGCTGCTGGCGAAGTGGCTCTTAGTGTGGTCAGAAAAGAAGGAGCGAGAGACCTAATTCCCAATATAGCTGCTAATCCCCTAATTCTCTGACCTCTCCGGTCCTGGGCTGTTTGTCCTTTCTTTCCCACTTGGAACCCTGAGGAGAATAAGAAGGTACTAGCGGTCCGTGGCTTTGGTTCGATTAGGACTTTCAAAGCACAGGATGCTTAACTTTACTTTGACAAGCATGTTCCCACCATTATTCTGCAGTGCCCCCGGCAATTGGCTGGTTGATTGCCAATCCATTGTATCATTTTTGACCCACGGGAAAGTGAACTGTTCTCTTAGGTGTGCGTGGAAATGTGTGTCCTCCTAGTATTGAAGTGGGTGGTAACTCTTTTCTTACGAGGCCTGTGTATTTCTCAAGCAAAGGACCTATAAAATAGTGCATTTTCCAAGATGGCTATAAAGTAGCTATAGATAAACACTAGAGAGGAGAATGGAGGAAAGATTAGATTGTTATGCAGAAATAAAATCTGATGGCTGGGAATACAGCTCAATGGTAGAGCATTTGCCAGCCGTGAAACCAGGTCCCGGTTTGACCCACAAGCCTTGAAAAAAGCTGTCTACGTGCATGTAAATTCTATCAGCTATATGCTAATGCCACCCAGGCAAAAACTGTAAATCTCTAGATTTTATAGATAGGTCCAGTCCCTGGACACTGATCTCCATAATTCTAATTGGAATCGCATAGCTACTGTATCTTTGTCTTGTTTGTTTTATTTTGATCAGGAAAAAAAAATTCCTAGCATTACATATTCCTATACTTTTGTAGCATACCTGGGTAAACTTCCATTCAAACATAGTTACAATGTTGACGGTACCTAGCCATCTGCCTTTTCTTCTTGGTTTCTGGGTGAGTCTTGGGAGAAAAGAAGTCTCTCCTTCCCAATGTAACTACACGAGATCTAGGCTGTCTGCTGCTCACTGTGTCCTTATAAGGCTATTCTGTTTTACCACTTCCTGCTTCAGCTCCTGACTTTTTCCCTCTTCCTCTCTCTGGGCCCGGGGTGGATGCTCGCTCCTTGTGGCAGGGCAGTAACTGTTCACAGCTGTGTGAGCCGGCGGTGGACCAGGCATAGCTTGGAGTTTTAACTTTCGGTTTACCAAAGCGCATGTTTGGCTGTTGCAGCAGGCAAGTTGTAACTGGTACTTACTTCTTTTTCCTCTAGAACGCTGAAAGTCTCCCCCAGCACTTTAGAAGAGGGAACCTGTCTGTGTTAAAGAAGAAGTGGGAGAACCCCGTGGCGGGAGCGGAATCCCACACAGACTCACTGCCAAACAGCAGCAGCGACGGTGGGCACACGGCGGACCACCCTCCTGCTGAAGTGACAGCCAAGGCTGCTCCTGGAGCCAGAGCTGACCGGGAAGAGCACACCCAGACCAGATCTAGATTTGGATCTCGTCCGGAAGCTGTTACTCAGTGTCGGTATCCCCGCTCAGAGGACAGCCACGATTTTAAAGCCCAGGCCACGGAAAGCCAAAATATGGAAAACTGTCTGGGAGATTCCAGGCATGAAGCAGAGAAACCCGAAATGAGCGAAAACACGGAAACTTCAGGCAAAATAGAGAAATACAACGTTCCACTGAACAGACTAAAGATGATGTTTGAGAAAGGTGAACACAGCCAAAACAAGGTAAGAGCCCGGGCGGGTGTAGAGCTCACTTCAGGGGAAACCTGTACTAAGGGAGGCTGGCTTTCTGCGTCTGGCCAGCTGTAACAGTCAGTATGTGGTCAGTGTGTCTTTTGATTGGAGTTGCATTAGTAAAAGTCTCAAATGGACTGTTTGTGGATGCTGGGATTTGAGTCCCATCCCGGTTCACGTTAAGTCTAGCTCATTCTGGGATTCAGGTTGGTACCTAAGATTGAAGAGTTTGGATACAGATAGGACTGTGTGCTCTCAGACACTTACCCTTTTAATTTGTCTCCCTGTGTCTTTCGTCATCTGCAGCCTTGGGGGGGGGGTGAAATTGCTGCTTGAATCGCTGTCTGCTCGGAACGCAGCTGCAGGCTGAGGGTTAAGGCCAGAGTTGAGCATTGAGACTGAGGCTTGGTTGTCTCTCAACATGCTCATCTGTGGCTCCCAACAAATGTGTTTTTATCAGCTAAACTCCTCTCCCAGGGAAAACCAGTGCTGAGGGCCTGGCTAGCACAGCTTTCAGGAGTTTTTTGACTTGCTAATGCACGGGGTTGTATTTTCCTGCATCTGCTAATGAAATCCGATCCTCCGTGTGGATTGCACACCACGTCCCCAGGGGGAATGACTTAACAAGAAAACGAGCTGCCCATGCTCATGCCTTGCAGCGCACTCCAGGGGCTGCAGAACTGGTCAGGTTTTCCAGTTTGCTCAGACTTTCCTACGTATCTGGTGTGGTGTGCGGAACGAGGACCCTCGTGATGAGGTAGACAGACCCGATGGATAGCGAAGCCGTCATTTCATCGAGGTTCCGACAGCATGGGAAAACTGTCTTTTCTTCTGCTAACTTATCTGGCCCCCAATCCCTGCATCTGTGTAGCCATAGTGCGATGCATTCCTTCCGAGATAAAGAAAATAGATAATTCATTCTGGAATCCTGGGTTATGTCAGGGCTGGGGCTGTCAGCTCCTTCCAGTAACTCCCTGGCCTGCCGCCTTCCTGCCCAGGAAAGGTCTTGATTGGACACATCTTTGAACTGTGGGAAGAACTTTTAGGCTTTTTTTTTTTTTCCCCTTCTGAGTTTGTGCTTCAGCTCTGTTTTAGCGCTGGAACCAATTGGCGAGAGATGTAACCACAAAGCAGTTTTATGGCTTTTCTTAAACTCCCCTCTCAACTTTTTCAGTTTCCTGGGCCTGCCAACTCCTCCCCTTTATGGTCTTAATAAAAAAAAAAGAAAAAGAAAAGAAAGTTTTTTATTTAAATGGGAAGAAGAATTTTAAATGGCAGGAGGAAAAAATGTAAGAAGTCCTAAATGGAGAGGAAGGGGCTTTGTTGTGGCTCAAAGCAGCATTGTGAGACTCCTTACAGACCCCGCCGGGTGGGACGGCTGACGTCATGCAGCACACACAATGTGGATTCAGTGTGAGGGCCTCGTGCGTGTCAGAACTGGCCCAAGGTAGGAAATGACTGGGACGGCCGAAAACAAAAATGCTGATTATGTGTAAGACTGAGAGAGAGACTCTTTTCTCGTAAATGTCTAGCGAGAGATGGGTCAAGACAAGCCTGTTTAAAGAAATAGGCAAAGTGGGGGTGGGGGTGGGTTAAACCCATCCTATAAAGAACAACCCTTAGCCTAGCACACGGACCCCCAGCTTCTGCCCATAATCTTAGCACTTGGGGGGGTTGAGGCACGCCAAGCTACAGTGTGACACCCTGTGTGGCTTCCCCTGACCCTGCATAAAGAAGAAAGGAAAGGAGAGGGAGGAAGAGGAAGGTGGGAAAGAAAAAGAAAGATCCTGCAGGATCAGCGTTGATAGCGGGCAACCTCAGGGCTAAACTCAGTGGAAAATGTATGTTCTGAGATTCGCCTGGGCCTTTTTGGGTCTGGGTATTCACGTGTGTGCCTTTCTTAACTTCCTTTGTCCCTTGGTTTTATAGCAGTTTCAGAGCAAGCATAACTATCTGTGTAAGAAATACCAGCTACTTTAAAAGTTTTGCCCAGGACTGAAGCTGTAGCTCAGTGGTGGTTTTGGCTAGCATCTCCAAGGCCTCTAAGCTCAGTCTCTAGAAGTACTCACTCACACACACACACACACACACACACACACACACACACACACACACACACACACTCACACTCTCACACTCTTTCATACACACCCAAACACACTTTGTTTTGATGTATGTGTGCGCTTGCGTATTTGATTGCATATTTGAAAGAAGGTCTCATTGTGTAGCCCCTAGCTGGCTCTAGAACTCGATTTGTACAGTAAGCTGGCCCCTGACTCACAGAGATCCTCCTGCCTCTGCCTCCCTAGTGCTAGGGTTCAAGATATGCACCACTGCACCTGGCTGTTTAGTCTATCTAATATCTCAATTAAACTGTTAGGAAAGCTTGTCTTTTTTGGGGTTGAAGAATAACCAATGTTTGCAATGAGATCGTGGTTCTCGACGGCGCAGTTTCATCATTAGCACATAGACAAGGCCTTGATCACAAGCTACACGTTTGGGGTATTTTGGAAAGTCTGAGAAAGACTGTGTGAGTACAGCTCAGAACCTGTCAGTCCGTGACAGCTACTGACAAATGAAATCATGAGACTTTCACCCTGCAATTCTAGTGCTCGGGAATTTTAGGCTAGCCTGGGCTACAAAATGAATTTGAGGCCTGCCTAGAGCCTGGCCTATATAGTGTGACTCGGTCTGAAAATAAGCAGGATCATGGAAAGGACGATGGTGTTTATCTGTACCTCCTTGAGGGTGGGGATGGGCTTATTCTACTAGATTCTTTTTTTTTCTGTGGATTTTGCCTCTGTGCGTGTCTGTGTACCGTGTGCATGCCCACAGAGATCAGAAGAGGGCACCATATTCCCTGGAACTGAAGTTATGGATGGTTGTGAACCACTGTGTGGGTGCTAGGAGCCAAATCCAGGGTTTGGTTTGGTTTGGTTTGTGGCAGGGTCGCATGTAGCCCAGGCTGGCCTTAAGCTCCTTATCCTCCTGCCTCCTCCCAAGCGCTGGGATGATTGGTGTATATTACCACACCTGCTTTCATACACCGGCTCACCTAACTGTTAACTGGTTTATTACGCCACCTCTAGTTCATGTAGTTAAGTGCAGGACCGTTGTACCTGATCGCTCACTATAGCTGACCGCGTCCTATAAAAGACATCCATATAAATCAAAGTTTGTGATTAATGGTTTCCCACGACCCTTCCGTCCTTTATGAGATAATAAAGGATCTGGATATAAAGCTGCCTCTTGAGGAGTCCTGATGTTTCTCGGTTTCTTGCCCTAAATGGCCGTTGTTGGTGTATCATCCAGAGGTCAGGCGTCCCTTCTAGCCTGGCTCATGCCAACTAGCTGCTTCCTGCTTCCAACCAGTGCTCACATAGTTCCGCACACATGAGTTCTCTGTTTGCCATCCCACTGAATGTCTGTTTGGTTTGTTTGTTTGGGGAGGTTTTCGAGACATGGTTTCTCTATGTAGCCCTGGCTGTCCAGGGATTCACTCTGTAGACCAGGATGACCTTGAACTCACAGAGATCCTCTTGCCTCTACCTCCTGAGTGCTGGGATTACAGGCGTGCACCACCAATGCCCAGCATGTTTTTTTTTTTTTAAGATTTATTTATTTATTTCATGTATATGAGTACACTGTCGCTGTCTTCAGACACACCAGAAGAGGGCATCAGATCCCATTACAGGTGATTGTGAGCCACCATGTGGTTTCTGGGAACTGAACTCAGGACCTCTGGAAGAGCAGTCAGTGCTCCTAACCGCTGAGCCATCTCTCCAGCCCATGTCTGGGTTTTATATCTGGGCTTTAGTCACTGCTTACCTCCCTGCTTTGGGGCCTTTCTCTTATTTTACTTTATCTCAGTTTAGTCTTTGTTCCAGAGGCCCAAGTGTGTATCTTCCGGTTCATGCGTTTCCCCTTTTATGGGGACGTGTCTCATTATGCTGTGTCATCACTTCCCAATAATTAGATTCTTTTCTAGCTCTGAGCATCTTGGCAGAGATGTCTTGTCTTGAGTAATTTCTTTGGGCTGTATTCCACGATATATACCATATTTAGAAGAAACACTCCTCTGGGCGTTTTTTTTTTACGTACTCTCGGCTACTTCAAAACCAGGACCGCCCAAGCACATCATCCTGATAGCCTCATCGGTTGTTGGTCTTGTGGGAGTCTTAAGTATTCTTAAATTTTATGTGTGTGCCTGTTTTGCCTTCGTGTGCACCACACGGGTGCCTGGTGTCCATGGAGGTCAGAAGGAGGCATCAGAATCCTTGGAACTAGAGTTGTGGATGAGTGTGAGTCACCATGTGGCTGCTGGCAACAGAACCTGGGTCCTCTGGAATAGCAGGGAGAGCTCTTACTGCTGTGCTATTTCTCCAGCCTCATTTTTAACTGCTGAATTAGCTTGCTAGATAAGAAATATCTCTCCTTTCTCTCTCTCTCTCTCTCTCTCTTTCTCTCTCTCTCTCTCTCTCTGCTTATTGTAAGGCTAATACAATTTTTATAAAACACTTGATGATATAGAAAATATAGAGACATTCTGTATATGCAGATAAATGCTTCTCTGTCTTCATTAGGGTTTCTATGGCTGTGATAAAACACCAACACCAAAAGCAACCTGGGGAAGAAAGGGTTTATTTCAGTTTATATTTACAGGAAATGTCCATCACTGAGGGGAGTCAGGGCAGGAACCTGCAGGCAGGACCTGATACAGAGGCCATGGAAGGGTGCTGCTCACTGGCTTGCTCCCCATGGCTTGCTCAGCCTGCTTTCTTATAGAACCCAGGGATGGCCCCGCCCACGGTGAGCTGGACCCTCCCCCATCAATCATCAGTGAAGAAAAGGCACCCCAGGCTTCCCACAGGTCAATCTGGTTAGGGCATTTTCTCAGTGGAGAGTCCCTTTTCTCAAATGACTCTAGTCTGTGTCAAGTTGACACAAAACTGGCCAGCGTACCCTCCTATGTGCATTTCTTATATGAACAAACCATTTTGCTCAGGAGAAAATTTCTATCACTTAATACTTTGAGAAGCTAAGAGATTTATACCTCACAGTTTCTATACATAGGTCAGCAAAATCCCATTTCTCCCTAAACCCTGCTCTTTCTCCTTCCTTGGTTTTTAGGAACTATAAGAGTCTGAAGGAAGGTCCGGGTGAAAAGATAGGAGTGAAGTATGGACTCTTCCTACTGCGCTGAGTCAGCTTCTCTGTGGGGAGGAGACAGGTGCTCATGTAGCCCAGGCTGTTCTCAGAATCTGTCCTCAAACTCCTGATCCTCCTGTCTCTACCTCCCAGAAGCTGGGGTTATGGGCATGCACCACAACACCGGGCTTGAGGATCAACTTTGCCAGGTGTAGCCTCCCATGGCTCACAACTTTAATCCTAGTACTCTGGAGGCAGAGGCACGAGTGTCTGTCTCTTTGAGTTCAAGGCTAGCCTGGTCTACAGTGCAAGTTCCAGGACAGCCAGGGTTACATAGTGTGATCCTCTCTTGAAAAAAACCAAAAGAAAGTGAGGTGTGGTGGTTACATACCCAAAGGAAGCAGAGGCAGGCAGATTTCTGAGTTCAAGGCCAGCCTGGTCTACAGAGTGAGTTCTAGGACAGCCAGACTGCACAGAGAAACCCTGTCTCATCCACCTTTTTTTTTTTTTTCAATCTTTTTGAGACCAGGTCTTTTGATGATCTCACTGGACCTGGAGCTCAACTAATTGTCAGGCTAGCTGGCCACCAGGCTGCAGTGATCCACCTGTTGTCCGTCCTTGTACTGGGATTACACACATACACTGCTTTTAACATATGATGACTTGTGCCTGTAACCCCCTGGCAATCTCAAGACTTAGGCAGGAGAATCACCATAAGTTCAGGGAAGCTTGAGCTGCAGAGAGAGAGAAGAATTTTCCTGAAAATAACAGTAGATGAGATAGGAAACCTTGCTTTGTTAATCACCCGGAGCCTAATTTCCTTCCCTCTTTCCCTTCTTTCTTGTCTTCTCTTAATTCTAGGGGGAAAAAAAAGTCCTACCTTCCTGACTAAAAGCCCCTAGTGCTTACTGTCTTATTGGTAAAAGCTAGTGCATTTGATTGATGGTTTTACAAAAAATATTTAGGAGTCACACGAGGCATGTCGCCGTCAGCTGACAGGGAAGGAGGGCTTGTCAGGTGGGTCAGGCCAAGCCCTGGGAAATTCCATGAAGCCTTCAAATAGCTCATCTTTTCTCCCCTTGGCA
This sequence comes from Rattus rattus, assembly GCF_011064425.1. Lineage (NCBI taxonomy): Eukaryota > Metazoa > Chordata > Mammalia > Rodentia > Muridae > Rattus > Rattus rattus. The sequence continues at coordinate 272,609,141 of NC_046154.1, read as the reverse complement.
AAGAGTATTCTTGAGTGTCCATGTGTAAAAAAAAAAAAAGTAAAAAAGAATGGAATGAGAAATAAATCTGTTGCAGATATGTGTACCCCTGTGTGTGTGTGTGTGCCTATGTGTGTGTGTGTGTATGTGTGTGTTCTTGTGTGCACCTGCTTATCACACTTTTTGTTGTTGCTGTTCTGTTTGGGCCTCCCCTCCCCCCCACTCCCCTGTGACCTCCTTGAGAAATACTGCTCCTTCCTGAACTTCACATCACTTGTAAACTGTGACAGAACCCACATGCAATCTGACGTGCGTGCTGTCTGAAGTGTGCATGGGGTCTTGCATTGTTAGTGCCTCTGCTCTGAAGCTGAAACATCGAAAGTGAAAAACCAGAGCCTCGCCTGGGCCCGTTGTAGCTGGCTGATCAGAGCCACATTCCTCCTCAGAACCAATCCGCACAGCCAGTTCCCCGTTTCCTGGAAGGTCAGACATCTGCTCATTCTTCCCTTCCTGGGCTAGCCTTGAAATCCTGCATTAGCTTCCCAGGGATTTCGATTCTAATCCTGCTTCACCAGACTCAACCGAAAAGTATTTCTAAGGCTCCTGTGTGACTGCTGGTCTGTTCTGTTCTGTTTTGTTTTTTTTTTTTTTTTTTTAGCTTTTGATGTTTTGCGGGCCTTGTTTGGTTTGGTTTTTGGTTTTGTTGTGAGACAAGGTCTTGCTCCCTGAGTCTGGCCTTCGCTGGATCCTCCTGCCTCAGAAGACAGCTTCCAATGTCATTCTTCAAGAGCTGTCTACCTTGTTTCTTTCTTGTTTGTTTAGTTCACGGTTTTCATAAAAATCACAAGGGGAGGGTCACTAACCATACCTCTGTGTGGAAGTCAGGAAAGATGGCAAGGGCCAGGCTTCCCCTCTACTGTTGCTCTTGGGGATCGAACTCATCATTAGGCCTGATAGCCAGCACCTTTATCTACTGAGCCATCTCACTGGCTCCTGAGTGGCTGCCTAGTGAACAACAGGGACCTGTCTCCTCTTCCCCAGAACTGGGATTATAAGCATATACCCTCCCCACCCCTGCATATGATTAAAAGAAAAGAATTCTAGGGAGCACAGTCAAGTTTTCATGCTTGTCAGACAAGCACTTGATTAGCTGAGCAGTCTCCTGAACACTGCTTTGTTTTACTCAGGGTCTCACTAACCCAGGCTGCCCTCAGACTTGCTATGAAGCTGAGGATGACCTTTGAACTCCCAACTCCTACGGCTGAAGTGCTGAAACTATAGGCCCATGCTTCCACACCCATACTTTTAGGTGTCACTGTGTTGCCCTGGCTGCCGTAGGACTGGTTGTGTAAACCGGGGTGACCCCTCCAGCCTTCTCCTGCAGAGTGCCAGGGTGCAGCTCTGACACACCCCACTTTAAATCCCAAGCACTGGAGTTAAAAGCCAGCAAAGGTGGGAAGTGTTCTTCACATGAAAGGAAAGATGGTGCTCCTGTACCCACAGGGTCTGTTCCCTTCTTTCCACACAAGGCAGGGGCGTGAAACGAGGACCAACGCTGAGTTTTGCAGGTTGCAACTCGTAACACATAGTCTTGGGTTGGTACTTGAATTTTATCTTTGGCAGAATGTAAATTCCTCTGTTAAGAACGTAGAACCTAGGGGCTGGGGAGATGGCTCAGCGGTTAAGAGCACTGACTGCTCTTCCAGAGGTCCTGAGTTCAATTTCCAGCAACCACATGGTGGCTCACAACCATCTGTGATGGGATCCGATGCCCTCTTCTGACATGCAAGCATACACACAGAACAGAACATTGTATACATAATAAATAGATTAAAAAAAAAAAAAAGGAATGTAGAACCTAGCCAGTCAAGATAGTACATGCCTTTAATCCCAGCATTCAATAGGCAGAGGCAGAGGCAGAGGCAGGAGGATCGCTGTGAGTTCAAATCCACCCTGGTCCTCACAGTGAGTTCCAAGCCGGTTGGGACTATGTAGTTAGACCTGTCTCAGAAAGAAGAAAGAGAGCAAGTAGAGCCTGGTCACATGAGAGTAAAGTCTGTACATGCATGTAATTGTCAGGATATGTAGACTAGAAAATACTTATTTGGGCTGGAGAGATGGCTCAGTGGTTAAGAGCACTGACTGTTCTTCCAGAGGTCCTGAGTTCAATTCCCAGCAACCACATGGTGGCTCACAGCCATCTGTAATGGGATCCGATGCCCTCTTCTGGTGTGTCTGAAGACAGCGACAGTGTACTTATATATAATAAATAAATAAATAAAGCTTAAAAAATAAAAAGAAAGTATTTTTTTTTAAATAAGTATTTAGGGCTGGAAAGGTGGCAGGCACAGCAGGTAAAAGCATGTGATTGGCCAGCAGATGACCCAAGGTCAGACCCCTGGGTCCGGAAGTGGTGGGAGAAGCAGCTCCTGAGAGTTGTCCTCCAGCATCCACATGCACACTGTGGGATGTGTGTCCATGCGTGCTCACACACACAACAAATAGGTTTTTGTTGATTTTGTCTTCAAGAAGAATCTATAACCCAGATTCACAAGTTCAGGCCCAGCCTGGTCTACAGAGTGAGAACTTATGTCATCCTCTGCTCACCTAAATATAAAGGAAGAGAGGGAGGAAGGGAAGGAGGGGATGATGAGGGAAGGAGAGAGAAAAAGAGAAAGGATAGAGAAAAAAATCTTTTTTCTTTCGCTTGAGGTCTATTTATGAATACGAATTTCTGGTTTTTCTAATTATTTTACACTACACTGACACTTGGAGTTGAACCTTTGGAACCTGGGTGCTCACCGTTAATTTTTTATCACTGTTCCAAAGAGCCGATAGTCCGCTTATAAAGGAAAGGTTGACTTTGGCTCTCTTACTTAGACCCTGCAAAGGTTTCGCCCGGCCTCAGCATCAGGCTGGATCCAAGCCTTCACATTTGGCCTCTGTAAGAAACTCATAATGTGGATGGGGCGTGTCTGGCAGTCCTTGATTTCTCCTTGGCTGTCAGTTTTCCTCTTTCCCAGAGCCAAAATTATTGAGGCAAATCAGTCATATCGATGTAGTTGGTATGGCAATGTTGGGGTTTTATTTGTTTTGGCTTATGAGATGAGGTCTTACTTTATAGCCATTCTGACCTGGAACTCATGACGGTCCTCCTGCTTCAGTCTCCTGGGTGCTGAGATTCCAGGAATAACTCACTGCTCACTGCCTGCTTGATTTTGGTTTTTATTTGAAATATGTTATTATAGGATAATTAGAGATAACGAGTAAGTTGTCTTCAATACGCAGTAAGTTTATGAGGTCAGTTAGCCCATTGTGTTTAGAAGTTTATTAACTTTTACCAGTGTATATTAACACAAAACAAACACATGATAAAATACCCATTCATACAAAGGACTCGTGAGATTCTGAGCAAGGCGGGGCTTTTTGTAAGAAGGGTGCACTCCAGCTAGCAGCACACCAGGCCCAAAGGGCTCCTACCCTTTCTCCCTGAGGGTGGTGACTGCAGCTCATGCCATTGGTGGGAACTCAACTTCACAGTCCACCAGGATTGGCTAACCACCGTTGCCGGGCTAACTATGCTGGATTTAAAAAAAAAAAAAAAAGTCTCTCACGTACTGAATTCAGAAGGTTCAGCTGCAGAGCACTTACCAAGGATATCTGGGGCTCTGAATTTGATCATCAAGCCGGAAGGAAGTAGGAAGAGGGAAAGAAGGATAGGAGGCAGGGAGGCAGGGATGCGTCTCTTAACTCTGACGCACTGGCTTCCAGTATTTCTCAGATATTTGAATGGCAGAATCTGGCTGAAGGCCATCATTACAGAATGTGATGTTCCACATCTATGTTTGAAATAATCCATGAAACTAAGTGGCTTTTTTCCCCCAAGTATATTTCTAGTCCTAAAATTATAATTAAAATTATAATTATAATTTAAAACTTTATTTATATGTTTTGGTTTTTGTAAGGTGGGATCTCCTATAGCCTCCTATATTTGCAGAGTCTGCCTTTGAATTCCTGATCCCCCTGCCTCTGACAGACTAATTACAGGTGTGCCACCACACTTGGGCTAATTTGTAACTATAACTAAAAGTCTGTGCAAAATACGAGACACAGGGGTTGGGGATTTAGCTCAGTGGTAGAGCGCTTGTCTAGGAAGCGCAAGGCCCTGGGTTTGGTCCCCAGCTCCGAAAAAAAAGAACCAAAAAAAAATACGAGACACAAAGTATTGGGATTTCTGGAATCCCAAAATGCTTTATTCAAAAATCTATGCCCAGTGTCTGCAGCATGGCTCGGTGGGCAGCACTTGCCTGGTGTGTGCAAGGACCCAGGTTCAATCCCTGGCACTGAAGAGACAAACTATGCTACGGTCTAGAAGCCCTGGGAGTATGTGAGGGCAGAGGCCTGGGCTCCCTCCGTGGGCTTGCAGGCCAGTGGAGGGAGAGTTACAGGGGTCTACCAATCATTGTAATAAAACATGACTGGGTACTTCAGACTGGGGGAAGGGTAGCAAAATGTATGTAGAAGGGAGTGGTACCTGTCTTGGAGAAGAGCATTTGCTAGGTGGAAGGACAAACATGATACAGGTGGGGGGAGCCTCATTTACCACGCCATGGTCCTCAGAAAAGTTTGGGTTCCCTGAAGGATAAAAGATGTGGCAGAGATTACCCAGAGAGGAGGCTGGGTAGGCGATGACCAGCGAGGGTTGTCTCAAATGTGCTTAAACACTTGCAACAGCACTCAGGGGCTGATGGGAAATTCTGAAAGAATTTTGAACAGGCGACTTCAGGGGTAAGATGTAGATTTTGGAATAATTACTTTTTATTAGTTGGGATAATGGCAACCTCTCAAAGACTGGATTAGGAGGTGGAAAAAGAGCCAATTAAGAAGATAATGAGATCGTTAAAAGAGCCATGATGAAGGCAGCCACAGCGGGGAGCAGCGAGGTGGGGAGGGAGAGCAGCGGGTGCTGGATCTTAAGGGACGCGTCATTGTCCTCTGAGATAGGGGCTCTCCTCCCGCAGCTGTGCCGCCCAGTAGCACTTTGTCTGTTTTGAGTTACTTGTTTTTCTGTGAGCGCCTGTGAGTGTGTGTGCCGCTTGGCGTTTTTTAAAAGTCCTAATCTTCTGGGTTTTGTTAATCAAAGAGTTGTGAGCCCTTACATTCGTATTTTCCTGTCTTCTGGACAGAGTCCCTGGACCCAGGGCCGAAATGCAGGCGGAAGGAGGCTCTCTGAAAACAGCTGTTCCCTGGACGACTTGGAAATAGGTGCAGGTGAGTGGATGAGGTCCTGAGAAGCTACTCGGTCTCTGTAGAGCCTTCAGGAAGGAAGAATGGCACAGGTTAGAGAGATGTGTTAGAGCGTGTTAGCTACGAGATGGTCCCAACTGTCCTGTTTTCTATTAGCTCTCCTGAGTTTTATTTTTGTCCTTTTTTTTTTTTTTTTTGAAACAAGATCTCTAGCCCAGGCTGACCTAGAACCTCCTATGCAGCCAACGTTGGCTTTGAACTGCTAATTCTCCAGTCCTGGGATTACAGATTGACCAAGATTGCTTATCCTGAGCTGGGGCTGTAGCTTAGTGGACACAAAACCCTGAGTTTGTCTCAGCAACCCCAAAAAATAAGAAAATAAATTTTAAAGTGTGTGTGTGTGTGTGTGTGTGTGTGTGTGTGTGTGTGTGTACAAAACGTACCTTTATGTACCTTTCAGTGTTAGGAAAGTGAGTTAAAGTTATCTTATGAAAGACAATTATGTCGGGTTGGGGATTTAGCTCAGTGGTAGAGCGCTGCCCTAGGGAAGCATAAGGCCCTGGGTTCGGTCCCCAGCTCCAAAAAAAAAGAACAAAAAAAAAAAAAAAAAAAAAAAAGACAATTATTTCTAGTTTTTTGTGTGTTTTTGGTTATGGGTTTTGGTTTGTTTCATTTTCAAACAGGGTCTCACTCTGTAGCCTAAATTGACCTTGAACATGTGGCACTCCTACCTCAGTTTCCCCAGTGCTGGGATTACAGACCAGAACTACGACACCTTATGTACTTCTAATGGAAAAAAGCTATGCATTAGACTGTAGTCACCCGGGACTTAGAATCCCGTTTATCCTCTAACAAAGCGTGCTATTCCACACTTCCAGGTCATTTGTCTTCCTCTGCCTTCAACTCGGAGAAAAATGAGAGTAAGAGGAATCTGGAGCTGCCACGCCTCTCTGAGACCTCCATAAAGGACCGCATGGCCAAGTACCAGGCTGCCGTGTCCAAGCAGAGCAGCCCAGCCAGCTACGCAGTACGTGCCTTGTACCATTCTTACTCATAGCCGACAGAACACTGCCTCCGGAAATACTTCCGGGGCCCTGACCTCTGACCCCGGCACCCTTTTCATAAGCCCCGCCCTCCTGTAGTCGTCCATTTTTCTGGTCTTGATTTTGCCCGTCCAGCTCATGCGCATTTGAACCTCACTCATTTTCTGTAATGTCACCCGCTGTGATATCGAGACCTTTCCTGGCTCGTCTGCCGAGCTTTTTCGATGTTGCTGAGGAAGAAGCGCTATTTCATTAGCTTTAATAGGAACATACATTATGAGCTTCCTTTTGGTTTTGTGGTGGGTACTTAGGGTTAAAGTCAGGCCTTTGCACAGGCAAGGCAAGCATGCTACATTGGGTTATATCTTCAACTCACTTCCTTTTGCAAGAGCATCATGGGAAATATGAAAAACAGTAAGTTCATTGAACATAAATGTGGAGTTATTTTTAAGTTTTTCATTGAACTATTGTTCATGTAACATAAAACCGCCACTTAATTGAAAGCACAGGCTGGCTGAGGATGAGTCTCAATGGTAGAGCATTTGCATAGCTTGCTAGAGGCCCTGGCTCCACAGAGAAAACAGACCAAGAACACAACACACTTAGGTGATTTTTTTTTTAAGTGTATTCACAAGGTTGTACAACTACCGCTGCTATTTTAAGTCGAAAACCTGTCACCTCCCAGAGAAAATCCTTATTTGTAGTCAGCCACTGACCCACTAAACTGCGTCCTGCCTTTATGGAGCTGCTCATCCTGGACATTTCATTTAAAGATCCCGTGAGAGCCGGGAATGTGGTCCATGGTACAGCATTTGCCTAGCATGCCCAAAGGCTCAGGACTTAATTCCCAGCATAAGGGAGCTCTACGTATAGTCTGTTCAATCTCTAACTCCTATGATATGACACGTAGGAAGAGGGGATTGGGAATGACTGGAAGATGATGTGCTTGATGAATGAAGAGTTTGGTATTCCACCTCTCCCACTCCCAACCCCGTAATGCCAAGGATCAAAGCACATATGTGTAAACACTCTTCCACTCAGTCACACCCCGGCCCCGAAACCTGCCATTCTTTCTTCTTGTCTTTGAGACAGGGTCTCACAGTGTAGCCCTGCTGTCTTGGAACGCACTCCGTAGACCAGGCTGACCTGGAACTGAAGAGATCCGCCTGTCTCTGCCTCCAGAGTGCTGGGCTTAAAGGCACAAACCACTGTCCAGTCCAGCCTTAAACTCACAGAGCTCTTCTCGCCTCGGCCTCCCTCCCGAGTACTGAGGTGACTGAAGCACAGCGTGTCATCACGTGCTCCTCTGTCTTCTTGGGATCCACTCATTTGTTTGCTCTAGCGCCAGAGACTGAACCCAGGACCTCAGGCGTGCTGCAGTGCGACACCTTTAAACAGCCCAGCTCCTTGTCTTTAAAGGATACCCATGTCTGTTCCTTCTGTGATTTCAGAGTACAAGATCTGTTAGTGGCCAAAGGTCTTAACGAAGTCGGAGGAATAATGCTGAGTTTTATTTGTTCCTGGACAGATGGAAACAGTGCGGATTCAAGTTCACAATGTGTATTCCAGAGTTAGAACACACACACGTGCGCGCACACACACACACACACACACACACACACACACACACACACACACACGGAGGTACCGACCGACCGATTCTCAGTCTTTTTTCTTTCTGTACTGATCAGAATCACAGCTTTACCCATTCTCGATGAGAGCTCGACCACTGAGCTCATCCCTCCCTCCAGTTTCCCACGGTAGTTTTAACAAGAGACGGTGCATATGAATCAATAACGTGAAACCCCACAGCTTCCTGAGTGTGGAAAGTGAGCGGAGTTAGGCTTCCCTCAGAACCTAGATCAGGAGATGCAGAGGGGTGAGGTGCAGAGCTCTGCTTCCTGCCTGTTCCTCGAGGTGTCTGTCTGTCTGTCTGTCTGGAACTTTCTACTGCAAACAAAAAAAGCCAGGTGACTCCTCGGGTGGGAGAACCTGTTCAGTGACCTTGTTCCTTTGTGTGTGTTTTGCACGCTGGAAGGAGCATCGGACATGACAGTGGCAAAGCACCCTCCCGACGGCCGGGTTTTTGTTCTTCATTTTGAAATGGTCTGCTGTATCCCAGGCTGACCTCAAACTGCCTGTGTCGCCAAGGCTGGTGTTTGAACTCCTGATCCTCCTGTCTCTAGCTCCCAAGAGCTTGTGCTACCATGTCTGGTTTATTTGGTGCTGGGGATAGAACCCGGGGCTTTATATATGCCAGGCAAGCTCTCTACCGGCTGGGCTGTACATCCTTAGCTCCCCCTTAGAAACAGAACAAAACCTCAAGGGTGTAGCAACATGGGATGGACGAACATTTGAAGTCAGTCGCGGGTCAGCCAGGCTGCAGAGATCTTATCTCTAACTCAGTACTCCTGGTAGAGTTTCGTCTGCCCTGGAGATTTCAAGAGTCCAGAAGTCTTTGGAAATTCTTGTGAAAAGTACGTTTTATCTCATCCTCCAAGAATGTCTCAAATTCCTCACAGGACACAACTGTCCTCGGCAGCTGCTTAGAGGAGGGCTCTGAGACCAGACAGTAAGTTAGGGCAGTTCGGTGGCCCTCTCCTCCTGGTAGGCGCTCTTCCAGAGCAAAGGGTGCCCACTCTGGAGTAGCTGACCTTAGCAAACTCATCCCCTCCCCCCACCTTTGTTAGCTCTGTGGCTTCGAGGTGGTTTGTTCCCTCCTGAGCCTAAAGGCTCACAACTCAGGGAGAGGGGCTGGAAATGTAGCCCAGTCCGTGGAGTGGCCTCTGGGACACAATCTTGGGTTTAACCACCAGGGCCACCTTGAACTGAATGTGGCAACACTTGGGTACCTGAGAGGTGTAGGCAGGGGGATCAAAAATTCAGGGTTATCCTTGGCTATCTAATAAGTCTGAGGCCAGCATGGACTGCGTGAGAGCCTGTCAGAAAGAGAGAAAGGAGGCATGGGGGCCATGGGAAAGAAAGCACAGTAAAGCTAAACTAGGGAAAGTCCATCTTCATATCCCTCCTTGGCTGGTTTTATTTCCAACTAGTAGATTCGTTAACATTCTACTCCCAGAGTCCTCATGGTGGTACAAATGCATAGGTTTTTTTTGTTTGTTTGTTTGTTTGTTTTTGTTTTAATGTTGAGGCTTTGTCATGAAACACAGGTTAAGGTACGCTTTTATGAATTTTCTGTGGAAAAACTTGTTTTCGAAAGCTCCAGGGAAAAAGATTGTTTATGGCATCACTGATGTAATTTCGGTTTTTACACGTACCCATCATCATCCCTGTCTTTCTTTCCAGGCCGAGCCTTTATATCTGTGGTCAGTATATTTCCTTAATTCTTGGCACTTGGCATCCCCTGTCCCCACTCCAGAATGGGCTTTTCTGGATAAAACTCACAAGCTTTGCACTTTCACGAGCCGTGCTGTTGGGGGAGGGAATCACAAGAATGCAGTGTGCCGGGGGGTGGGCTGGGGGTGTCCACCTCGGTGTGTCTGTATTCCGATGAGTATCCAGTACGAGCATCCGGTTTGAGACAGGCACACAGATCTTTAGCTCGGAGGTACGCGTCCGCACAGCTGCTTTGGCCCTCTCACTGGTCTGTGGGTTTGCTTGTGTCATGGGGTTGATTTGACCTGAGTTCTAGGAGAGAGACTAGACATGCCACGTTCATTCGAAAGAAGGCCGTGAAGAGGACAGCATGCTAGGCGTTCTCGAGATCACGTGTTATTTTTTATTTTGTAGAGTGAGCTGAAACCCAGTGAAAGCAAAACTCACAAATGGGAGCAGAAGGAGAACATGCCCCCCAGCCCCGAGGCCTGCAGCATCCATCAGGAAGGGAGCAAGGTAGGTCAGAACGCCGGCGTCCAGTTGCCAGGGAAGCATGTGTTCTACATTAGGTGCTTAAAATTAGAAAGGAGTCTGACTCCAGGCTGCAGTGTCTGGGAATTTGGTGGCAGCTGCCAGGGCAGATTGTCAGTTCTGCAGGTCCACATAAATTTCAGTTAGGAAGCTTCGCGATTCACAGCTGACCAAGTAATGAGCCATCATTGGAAAACTGTTTTGTTCAGCAAATGCTCAGAAGGTGAGAAGCTAAAGCCGTTTATAAAAGCCTGAGCAGAAATGTAATTTTTATTTTTAAAGACTCGATTAAAAGTTACTTTGCTGTATGTGTACAGTGTTTTGCCTGAAGGAATGTATGTGCACTGTGTGAGTGACCGGTGCCCTCAGAGTCGGAGGATGAGTTACAGATGGTTGTGAGCCACCATGTGGGTGGGTGCTGGGGATTGAACCCAGGTCCTCTGCAGGAAAAGCAAATGCCTTAAACCTCTGAGCCATCTCCAGCCCTGAGATGTTGTCTAGTTTTGAGATGAAGGTCTCTGTCGCTCAGGCTCATCTTGAACTCGGACATTCCAGCCATCCTCCTGCCTCAGCCTCTTGAATCACTGAGAGTACAAGCTTTTCACACGGCTCTTTTTTTTTTTTAAGATTTATTTATTTTATGTGCGTGCTCTACCTGCATATACACTTGAGTGCCAGAAGAGGGCATCAGATCCCATTATAGACGGATGTAAGACACCCCCCCTCCGTGGTGGCTGGGATTTGAACTCAGGACCTCTGCAAGAGCAGCCCAGTCAGTGTTCTTAACCGCTGAGCCATCTGTCCAGCCCTTGACAGCACTCTTATTTGTTTGGTCTTGGCTTTGCTACAGCAGTGATTAACCCAAGGCCCCGCACACTTAGGCAAGTGTTCTGCCACTGGGTTATGTCTCCAGCCCTCATTCAGGGCGGTTTGTTACGCATAAGAGATGCGACACTTAGAAACTAAAGGCTGGGGCAGCGAGATGGCCTCCCAGAGAAAGGCGCGTGCAGGCAAAGCTGAGGGCCTGAGTCCAGTCTCCAGGACTGACATGGTGGAAGGAGAGAGCCGGCTCCTGCGAGACGTCCTCGGACTTCCACACGTGTAATAATCAATTAATTAACATAATGGGAGGGCTGACCTAAAGGCTGAGCCAGGCATAGTCACAGGTACCGGTAACCCCAGAACCAATGAAAGAAGCAAAGGCCAGAGGGCCGTGAGTTTAATGCCAGCATGGTGTGCACGGAAAGTCCGAGGCCAGCAAGACCCACTTAAGACAAAGAGAGCAGCACACAAACGTTTATTCTCGTTCAGGTTGTCCCTCCCCTCCTCTCTCTCTCTCCCTCTCTCTCTCCCCCCCCCTCTCCCTCCTCCCTCTCCTCCCCCCCTTCCCCTCTCCCTCCCTCTCCCTCTCTCTCTCCCCCTCTCTCCTTCCCCCTCTCCCTCCCTCTCCCTCTCCCCCTTCTCCCCAAGCCTCGAGTCCTTCATGCGCAAGAGCACTAACAAGCCAACCTTCTAGCATCTCAACTGTCAAGAATCACTAGGGTAGGTTTCCTGAGAGATGGTGGGGCCGTGGAATTCAGAGCTAGCTAAGATGACTTCTTCAGGAAGATGACGTCTGAGCCAAACCCTGAGGAATGTGCAGGGATGGGCCAAGGGCGTGGAGAAGTGGCATTAGAATAAAAGAAAAAAAGAATAGACGCACAGGCACAGTGGAGTGCAGAGGCCTGGGACTGCGCTCTTAGGAGTTGCTGTTTGATTGATTCGGCCAGGTGGTCAGACATCAGTGGGAGGCCACGGAGAGAGCTCAGCCAATCACAATTAGACGGACGGTTTAGTTGCAGCAGGTAACCGTCCTAGACTCCTCAAATAGACGTCATACCGCGCTGGAGAGAGGCCTCCGTAGTTAGGAGCGCTGGCTGCTCTTCAGAGGATCCAGGTTCAATTCCCAGCGTACGCATAGCAGCTCACAGCTGCGTGTGTTAGGTTGCAGGGAGCCAGCACCCTCTTCTGAACGTACACAGTGCACATGCGTACACACAAGGCAGAGCGCTCACGTAGAAAACAAAAGCGGATCTTCATTTTTTTCCTTATTTATTTATTTATTTTAATTGGATATTTTCTTTATTTACATTTCAAATGTTATCCCCTTTCCCGATTTCCCCCGTGGGGCCCCCCTCTCCCACCCCCCTCCCCCTGCCTCTAAAAGCAGACCTTTAAAACAAATAATGAACTTCGTAAGTGAGCTCTTTTTCTTCCTTTCTTTCTTTTTAAATTTTTTTTTTTTCGGAGCTGGGGACCGAACCCAAGGCCTTGCACTTGCTAGGCAAGTGCTTTACCACTGAGCTAAATCCCCAACCCCTTAAAATTTTCTGAGACAGTGTCTCTCCCTGTAGTCCTGGCTGGCTTGGAATTGCCAGGTAGACTAGGCTGGCCTGAAACGTAGAGGCTTGTCAGCCCCTGCCCCACTTGAGTGGACTAAAGGAGTCCCCCGTACTACTCAGTGAAAGCCGTTTCTCAAATATAACAAGCAGATACGTTTGGAATTTTCCTTATAGTCTGTAAATTTAAAAAAAAAAAAATCACAGCATTGAAATATGTGCCCCCCCACCCCCACCCCCGTCGTTACCTCAGGAGCGAATCTGAAGAAATACTTATCTGGAAGATCATGGTCGTGCGGCTTTAATTTTTGTGCCTAATTCCTGATTGTCCCCATGCTGATTTGATTTGAAATTAGAACTCTGGGCTGAACCGAAAGATCAGAACATTTTAATTACAGCATAAAGGAGCACGGGTTGCAGTGAATCATAACGCGGAGATCGGGTGGGGAGGAAGGGGGCAGGGAGTAGATCCTCTTCCTGCACGTCCTGTGAGTTTGTGAGCATTGGGCTGTGTCCGAGTCTGTAGGACTTCAGAGCCTCACCTCGCCACCTTTTGTTAACCAGTGCCTAAGCTCCGTTTGAACTTCAGCCTGCTGCAAAAGGACATTAGTGCTGCAGGAAATGTTCTTTAAAAAAGCAACGCACACACAGGGCGGGGTGGGGGTGGGGGTGGGGGTGTATTTATCCTTTGAGAATTGAGAACCGCATTGGATCCTCCAGAACCGGAGTTACTGGCGGTTGTGAGCTGCCGAGTGGTTGCTGGGAATGGAGCCCAGGTTCTCTGCAGGAGCAGCCAGTGCTCTTAACTGCTGAGCCATCTCTCCAGCCCCAAGGAATCTTTCTTGAAATACCACGCTTTGTCAAGCTGCTGTTCTTCCTTTAGTGAGATGTCTGAGCATGGTCTCTGGTGCGCCTACCTGTGAGTTTCTGAGTCAGTGTGTTCTGTCTGCCAATGGGCAGTGATGTCAACCTTAAGTGTACCCAACAGGTTCAAGGGGACCAGATTAAAGGGGAGGGGACAATATCCCAGGATGGGTGCTCCTACAAATTCTCAAGAGCTAAGAGTCTTGTCTGGCTTTGGTTTTGAGTCATAGGGTCTCATGTAGTACAGGCCGTGTTAGCAAGCATGACCCTGGATTTCTGGCCCCTCCTACCTCTGTGATTTCTCAAGGGCTGAGGTTACAGGCATGTGCTAACCTGCCAGCAGCAAAGGCCTTTTTCTAACCAAGCACAACTTTCAGAAAAATGTATTTCAAGTCACTGAATGAAATGCCGTGCGTGAGGCCATCAGTCCGATACTTGGTACAGAGTAAACACTCGGTAAATGTCAAATGTGATTATCCTGGTTCATCTTCTGCCAAGGTAGGATTCCTGTAGTGAAAGGAGACTAGGGGGGAAAATGCTGGCATTCGAGTGTGGTCGGCCAACCGCATCGTCTCCATTGTGAATGTATTCAGCTCATTAAACACCTTGATACATACACTGGGTATCACCTACTCAATCCAGCATCGAGATCTTAGACACAGAAGGTAGACCGCCTGTAAAAAGGAGGGAGAGAGTTCGTTTACTTAAAGTTGATGGCTTCTGAGGAAAGAGATATACACCTAGACATAAGATCTGCTTCTTGTTAAAAAACTGAAAATTTTTTGTTGGTTTTTGTTGTTCCTCCCCCATCCCCTCCCCTGTATCCCCATTGCTCCCTCCCCGTGTCCCCCCTCCAGGGTATGGCAGTGTTTTGGTTTGTTTTCCCTTAGATTTCTATATATTACTATTTATGTGTCTAAATGTTTCCTGTATGTATGTCTATGCACTGTGTTTGTTCCTGACACCTGAAGCGGTCATAAAAGGTGGCCGGATCCCCTGAGACTAGAGTATTGTGTTGATGATTGTGAGACACCATGTAGGTGCTGGGAATTAAATCTGGGTCTTTCAAATGAGCCCACTCTCGACTCCTGGCTTTTCTCTTTTCTTTTTCCTGCTTCCCCCCACCCCCTCTGAGACAGGTTATACCGTAGCCGAGGCTAACATTGAACTCACAGTGTAGCAGGGGACTATCTTCAACTCCTGATCCTCCTGCCTCCACCCCCCCATTGCACAACCTTTTCACAAAAAAAAAAAAAAAAAAAAAAAAAACACTTGAATAGGAAAATGAGAGTAAGAGTAACTCCCGGGTTTAATACATTACTTTTCCTCGTCACGGAGCGTACTCGGCACCATATGAGGGGTTTGTTCTTCTCGATTCCGGGGGTTTTTCTTCCTAAGACATGGCTTGAGAGTTCTTTATGAGGGAGATGATACTGGCTTGGCAGCTGAGTGCTGTCTGTTCTAGCGTTCCTCTGTAATTGAGAGGCACGCTAATATCCTCATAAAAGACGTTTGCTGCCTCTCGTTTAAATGCTCAGCTGTTCTGGGGCCGTTATTCCCCCTCAGGCTGCCAGTGACTAACTGGAGTCAGCAGGATTTTATGGCACTGGCACCCTTTGCTCTTGTATTTTTAATGTGCTTCTTAATCCTCCTTAATCTTTTTTATTCCTGCAGGTTTCTGCAACTGAGAATAGCCTGGTGGCCCACCCTGTCCCTGCAGAAGATGACACCTGTAAGTATTTGCTGTGAGCTCCGTGGTGGGGGTTCCCCTCCTCTTATTGTCTGTGGAGGAAGGAATATACCAGACCCAGCAACCAATCTCACCAGGGCCTGGGCGTTGAGGGCTGGTGCTGGATACCCTTCACACATGTCATAGCTCGGGGAGAAGTTAAGTTAAACGCCATTAGCCAGCAGTGACGGCACGCACCATTAACCCCCCCCCCACACACACACACACACACACTCGGGAGGCAGAGGTGGACAGATCTCTGTGAGTTCAAGACCAATCTGATCTACAGAGTGAGTTCCCAGACAGCCAGGGCTACACAGAGAAACCTCATCTTGAAAAGGCCAAAAAGAAAGAAAAAAATTAAATGTGGTTAACATAGGATAAAGAGAATATTTCAGTTTTTGAGATTTTTCACTTACCGTGTGTGGGTGTTTGCCTGTAGTTGTCTGTAGTGTCTCTCAAGGCCAGAAGATGGCATCAGATCCCTGAGGACTGGAGTAGTCGCCAATGTTCTTAACCACTGTGCCATCGCTCTGGCCCTAACTGAAAGAATACGTCTAACAACATTCTCTCATCGAACTTATCCTATGTCCGTACTAAACTCTTCCAGGTCTGAAGCCACATAAACCAATCTTGACATTTTGCTCTGAATAGAGGACGTTCAGGAGAGAGTGATTAATTTTTGAAGAACATTTTGAAGGCCTAGGGATTTTCCTGCTCACGTGCTAAATTTTCATATAATTTTATCCTGTTCTGGAGTATTCTAAGCCTGTTTTCTCAAAGATAAAAGATTTGGTGTTGACTTGACTCTTACCATCTCTGATTTTGGACACAGTCTCACTACACACTGTGGGCCTGGAGTTCATCGTGTAGAGGAAGCTGATCCCTCCTGCCTCGGACTCCTGTATGGGGCAGTTACAGACGCAAGACGTGCGTCACACGCTTAGATACTGGACCACTTCCGATTCTAATATTCAGAGTCTCTCTCCGTAGCCCTGGCTGTCCTGGAACTCACTCTGTAGATGAGGCTGGCCTCGAACTCACAGAGATCCACCTGCCTCTGCCTCCCCAGTGCTGGGATTGAAGATGTGCACCACTGTGGCTAGCTTACCTTTTTTTTTAATTCTTGATAAGAGAATGATACTGTCACATTAAGGTTTTCTTGATAATTATCTCAGTTCCGGGCCAGCCAGGGCTACACAGGCTACACACCCTGTGTCAAAAATGTTTCCAAGGAGGGGTTGGGGATTTAGCTCAATGGTAGAGCGCTTGCCTAGGAAGCGCAAGGCCCTGGGTTCGGTCCCCAGCTCTGAAAAAAAGAACCAAAAAAAAAAAAAAAATGTTTCCAAGGAATGGCTGGCGACTCAACACCTATCCCACGCTTTCCCAGCTTCGGCCGAAGCACCCTGGAAGTTACTGGGATTACAAAGTACCAGGAACCTGTCAGAGTCTATACACGGCCTTCAGAAATGGCAAAGGCTCCAGAGCAGAATGATGCACGGCGTGGTCCAGGTCCCAGCCACGTGCTGCAGGTTGAGAAAGTCTTAGTGACAGCCTGACTCCTGGGGGAGCCCAGGTGCTTTCAGTTGAGAACCTTCTTCAACAGAAACGCAGGGTTTTTCCTGATGCTGAAAGGACCGACCGCTCCCTGGTGGAAAGTACCCATGTCTCGCTTCTTCGAAGATCCCTTCGTGAGGTTTGCATGAGCTACTCTAAAATGCCTGTCTTGTGTGACTTCACCAGGTAACTCCCAGGGGAAGAGTGAGGTCCAGCAGCCCATGCACACTAAGCCGCTGAGTCCTGACGCCAGGACCTCCAGTCTTCCGGAAAGTTCTCCTTCCAAAACAGCGAAGGTACGGTGGCTCTCTGAGTCCTAGGCTCTTGTTTTCAGTATTGTGAGTCGCAATTTTTTACTTTTAGTATTTTTTTTTTTTTTGAAGTTACTGGTATGTGTCCTGGAATTTTTATTTATTTATTTTATATATGTGAGTACACTGTAGCTGTCTTCAGACTCACCAGAAGAGGGCATCAGATCCCATTACAGATGGTTGTGAGCCACCATGTGGTTGCTGGGATTTGAACTCAGGACCTCTGGAAGAGCAGCCAGCACTCCTAACCACTGAGCCATCTCTACAGCCCCATGGCGTGTTGCAGTTTTCATTGTTCTGTTCAGCATTATCTGTTTGTGCTTTCCTGGACGGAATGCCAGTAGGGTGTGCTTAAGAGTCGCTTTCATGGGCAGGAGAGAAGGCTCACTGGTCAGGACACCTATGGGTCTTTCCGACGACCTGCAGCACGCAGCTGGGACCCGGACCACACCGTCAATTCTTGGCACCCACATGGTGGCTCACGACCATCTGTAACTCCAGTTCCAGGAGGTCTACCATCCTCTTCTGGCCTCCTGGAATACCAGGAATGCATGTGGTGCACATATATGTACACGAAGGCAAAGCACTCATACACAGAACAACACAAAAGGGGGCGGAGCTGCTGTGATAGCCCAGGAGAGTAGAAGCGCTTCCTGCGTAATCACGGAGACCTGGACTTGGCTCTCCCAGCATGGCTATAAAAAGCTGGGCATGGAGATGCGGGACCGTAAACCCAGTCAGCGCTGGAGAGGCAGAGGTTGGAGAATGTCTGGGGCTCACTGGCCAGCCAGTCTAGCCAAAAAAAAAAAGAAGATGGGAAGTGACTGAACAGGGTACCTGGCATTGACCTCTGACCTCCACACACACCTTCACACACACATCAACACACGTGTATACAGAAAGAATCAGTTTTCCTGTACACTTCTTGTTAGGGTTGCTAAGAGACTTGTCAGTGCATGTTGGTCAGTGCAGAGCCACTCCTGTTAGGAGTGACACCCACACGTCCTTCCTCATTTGTCCTTCTCTTGGGATATGCCCTTGAACAATGTAGCTGTCTCCAGGCACACCAGAAGAGGGCATCAGATCCCATTACAGATGGTTGTGAGCCACCATGTGGTTGCTGGGATTCGAACTCAGAACCTCTGGTAGAGCAGTCAGTGTTCTTAACCGCTGAACTATCTCTCCAGCCCTGGGTTTTGTTTTTAAAGATCTCAGCTTCAGAGAAGCTGAAAGATAGACTGGGTTTAGGGCAATTCATGCTGCGCCATGGCCATGCACACGTGTGCTGTGAGGATTTCCATGATTGGTGTGCGAATGAACCCGTCAGTTCACAAAAAGGATGAAGGAAACAGAGCACGAGTGTCTGAAACAAAAAGAGAAAGCAGAGGAATCCAGCATTTAAAAAGGGCAGATTAGGAGGGCAGGGAGCAAACAAGAAGAAACGTTTAAAGGGAGCAGAAAGATCTGAGCCCGGCCAGGTAGCCAGTACCATGGGTTTGCTCCCCCTGCACGTCTGCCCAGAGGTCAAGGTTTGGCTTGTGACTCTGGGTCAAAAGTAGATTTAAAGCGAGGAGGGGACAGCTAGAGAGATGCATGCGTAAGAGCACAGAACACTCCTGCAGAAGACCTGAGTTTGATTCCCAGCATCCACACTAAGCAGCCTTTAGCTGTCCTAACTCTGTTTCCAAGGAGAGGCGACGCCTCTGGTCTCCTTGGGTATCTGCAGCTACATAAGCACACCACACACAGACATGCATTAAAACAATAAAAATGATTTTTTTAAAGGATAGAGGGTGTGTTAGCTGGGGCCCCGCCCTGGCTCTGGGGTAGAGTACTTTCCTAATCTGTGAGACTCTGGGTTCCATTCCAGACCTCTCCAGAAAGAGACAGGAAAAGTAGACCAGTGTCCTAGTTAGGTCCCTGCCACTGTGATAAACACTTTGACTAAAGCAAGTTGGGGAGGAAGGGGTTTATTCAGCTTCCGCTTCCACATCAGTGTCCATCACTGGATCAATCAGGGCAGGACTCATGCTGGACAGGAACCTGGAGGCAGGAGCTGATGCAGAGGCCACGAGGGGCGCTGCTTACTGCCTTGCTCCCATGGCCTGCTCAGCCTGCTTCCAGGGGTGACCTCACCTGCACAATGGGTTGCCCCCATTCCCCCCCCAGGTAAATCACTAATTAAGAAAATGTTCTACAGGCCTGTCTACAGCCCAGTCTTATAGAGACATTTTCTTGAGTTTCCCTCCTCTGAGATAACTCTAATATGTGTCTGGTTGACATGAAATTTGCCAACCCTACCAGTGAAGTGGCCCGGCACTTGACAAGCTGTTTGAGCCCACATGAAAGGAACCAGCTCTTGCAAGCTGTCCTTTGAATGCCTACACTGTGTTTCAAACCACCCCCGCCAAGCACACACGCACGCACACGCACGCACGAAAACTCAAATGAAAAAGAAAATGGTACTAAACTCAGGGATGGTGGTGCATGTTGAGGATGGGGCAGTAGGATGTTAAGTTCCAGGCTGGCCTGGACTATGCACTGAAACTGACCCTTTGTGTATAAAACAATGACTCATAAGACAGACCTGGCTATGGATTCTCTGTCACTGAGGAATCTGAGCCCTGGTTTATCCGAGAGCTAACATCTAGTCTTGAGAACATTATTCCTCAACATGGCCTTGCCTGTTTGTCTAGGTGACGCAGGGCTTGGTTATGCTGGCCCAGTTCTGGAATGAAATCCCTTCTGATTCAGACTCCAGGCCCCGAGCCAATGAAAGCTGTGTGAGAGGATATCACACAGGTGTTCCTAGTTGGTCAGAGGAGATACTTGGCTGTAGACAGATCTCTTTGTGCTTACCTCAGAGTTATGTGGGCTCCTTTGTCTCTGGTCATCAGCCTCTGCACACACAGCTCAGGGCGTGAAGCCTGTGCGAAAGACTAGGGCACGCTGCCCGGTTCCTTGTGTTTGTCAGTAGTCCAAGGCTCTAAAGGTGTGTGGAGCGGTGCGTGGGACTCATCTTAGCTCCCCTTTGTCTCAGGGCTGTTTGTTTCCTCTTGCTTAAAGGCCCCTTGGAGCCTGTAGGCAAGAGAAATACTTCAGTAAGTGTGTCTGGCAAGAGCTGCTGTCGTAACTGGTCTCGTGGCTCCAGACTTTGCATCAGAAGTCAGTTCTCTACTTTGGGAAATTACATGTAGCAAAGAATATACTTGCTCACTCAAAATAGATCTTTTTGAGTCCCACGCATCCTGGGGGGTGGGGTGGGGGATCTGTTCTTAGTGCCTGCCTGTTACTGGAAACTAGGGCATCCTAAGCAGGGAACTCAAACAATTTCAAGATATTTTTTTTTAATGTAAAAATCGCAGGTGACTGGAGAGTTGGCTCAGTGGTTTAGAACACTGAGTGCCCTCGCAGAGGGCCTTGGTTCGATTCCCAGCACCCACAGAGTAGCTCACAAACTTAAGTAACTCTAAAGATTTATTTATTCTATGTAAGTACACTGTAGCTGTCATCAGACACACCAGAAGAGGGCATCAGGTCCCATTACAGATGGTTGTGAGCCACCATGTGGTTGCTGGGATTTGAACTCAGGACCTCTGGAAGAGCAGTCAGTGCTCCTAACCACTGAGCCGTCTCTCCAGCCCAGACATCAGTAACTCTAGTTCCAGGGGATCCAATGCCATCCTCTGTCCTCCTTGAGCACCAGGTGCCCATACAGCACACATAACATACACGGAAATAAAACACGCATGCACATAAAACAAAAATAAATGTTGCTGGGCATGATATCACACTCCCTTAATCTCAGCTCTCCAGTGTTTTGCCTGCACGAATGTTTGTCATCTGCCTGGTCCCTGAGGAGGGACCGATCTCCTGGAACAGTAATTGCAGATGGCTATGAGCCACTGTATGGGTGCTGGGGATTGAACCCAAGTTCTCTACAAGAGCAGCCAGTGTTCTTAACCACTGAGCCATCTCTCCAGCCCAATTACTTACATTTCAAATGTTATTCCCTTTCCCAGTTTCCTGTCCATAAGCCACCTCCCCCTCCCCGACCTTGGGGATTTTTAACAACTTTTCAAAAATTGTTTTGCGATAGGATTTCACTATTCAGCCCAGTCTGGCCTCAGTTCACTGTATACCTCAGGCTAGCCTTAAACTTGTAATCCTGCTGTGTCTCCCTCCCAAGTACTAGGATTACAGTACTGGATTTACCACCAGGCTTGGCACAGCAGGGGTTTAATTAACAGTGGTGGGGTATGGGAGAAAGACCAAGACCCAGGAGAAAAGAAAAGGCAAGAGGATGTGACCAACCCTGAGGGTCACCAATTTGTCCCCAGCTTCCTCAGATGGTCCTGCTGATGGATAAGGAAAGAAAGCACAACCAGCCATTTGGAAGGACAAGCGTGCAGGTGCCCCTTCCCGTGTCTGTCTTGCTGTCCTCTGTGGGCAGGGATAAGAGGCTTTGTGGTTTTAGTGTATGGTGTTAGAGATGGAGAACCTCATACATGATATGCAAACTTTTTCCAGTCAGGTCCCCACTGCCCCCAGCCTGGTTTTATGTTCTTTTACAAAGCTAGGAGAATCACGACCAAAGGTCACCAGGATTCTGTCGCTGCTTTTCCCAGCTCCTGGGCCTCCTCTCGTAGGGACAAGTCTATTAGAGACAGTCTATTTGGGATGTGAATGTCCTGAGAAGGGCTTCACAGAGAGTTTCCTTCAGAAGCTGCAGGCTACGCAGAGCCGCCTTCCACCATTTACTGCGTGGCAAAGAATTCCAGTTTTATTACCTCGCTGTTTTGCACAAACCCAGAAGGAAAGAATGAATAGCATTTGCGGTATCCATCTGATGAACGGAGGTCTGACCTCAGTGTAGAATTCTTTCCGATTTCATTTTGTCAACCGGCCTAGCCTCCCGTTCTGTTGCCAGCTGTTTCCCTCCCCCCTCATCAGCGGATATGCCACCTACACGCCTGCCTTCGTCAGACTGAAAGCGAGCGTGCGTAAGGCAAAGTGTCGAAAGGATTCCAGATGACAGGTAGACGAGTTGGAAACTAACCTAAAGCAGATAGATAGATGCCCGTCGACAGGAGGTCTGTAATGTTCTTCACAGGGGAAAGACTGTGTTGGTCAATGTGTTTGTCTATTGCCCCACTCACTCCAGAATGACCAGAGGACAATCTCTCCACATTCAAATCTGAAATCAAGCGAAGACTCACTCGAGTGATCGTGTTGGCTGTGGGAGGACCAGGGTGCTTGCACTGAATTAGTATCTGTCCTCTTCTCCTAAGACTTGCCCGAACAGCCCAGGGGCCTTTAGAAAACACTCCGTTGGTCTGCGAGATAGGAACTGTGGGTTTCCATCCTCATCCTGCTCTGACTGTTTGTAACCTTGCTCAGGCACCTGATACCCCTGATACTTTAGTCTCCGTGTGAGAAATGAGGCATAGAAAAAGGAATCAAACATTCCCGTGTCTGCAGGGTTCTGGGCATGGCTGTGACAAGTCAACCTGTCGTGGAGGCATGGGCAGGATGTAATGGAGAGTTTCAGGCACTGACTATGCTTCCTGTCGTCTGAATAGACATGGGGTGGGGGTGGGGTTTTACAGAAAAGTGGCTGAACACCCAGGACGGAGAATTAAAGGGAAGGCATGGCACGGCCGCTACTACTGCTCCTGTCTTTATGACAGTCTAAAGTCCCTCGCTGCACAAGCCTTAAATAACAGCAGGAGAACACCGTGGCACTCGGATAGAAGCAGCGGGAAGCAGCAGGTCCCGTGCTCAGGTAGCAGGCTGTGGAGTTGATGTCAAGGAAGGGGTGACTTTTCACTTGGGTGTGGGAGGCTTCAATGAAGAAAGCAGCTGAGGGTCAGGTGTGGGAGGTGACAAAGTCCTAACAATGCGGCTGTGGGTCAGGCGTGGGAGGTAATAAGGAGGGAGGAACAATTATGAGCAAGACAGTCCTCGTGTGGGTGAGGGCTCATAAAAGCCTTCTCAGCTGAGGTTGGATTCGCCCCAGGTGGATCTGAGAGGGGCTGGGTTTTACCTCCCTTAGCCTCGTTAGAATGTGGTCCTGTTGTTGGGTCTGAGTCTAGGTGAGCTCGGCTGCAGTTGAGGGCTCCAGGGCACATGGATTACTGTGTATTCACTGAAGGTTCCTATTTGTCTCTTCCAGCCACTGCGTCCTGCTCCTGGCACCTAATCTCTGCTCCTGCCTTCCACTTTCCTCCTAATGTGAGCAAAACCTTTGCTGTCTCTCAAGTTCTTTCTATTCCCTGGGCTGCACCCTGTTGCAGTGTGCTTCTTCTGTGTGTGTGTGTGTGTGTGTGTGTGTGTGTGTGTGTGTGTGTACACGCCTGCATGCATGTGTATGTGTGTATGTATGTGTGTATGAATGCATGTGTACACGCATGCTCTCAGTGTCCCTTCCCCTCGTTCTCCCAAATCTATTTCAACTGTTAAACATACAGGATCCCCTCTTTGCAACTGAAGGAGATTCTCAGTCCGATAAACACATTTACCCCATTGCTTACATCACTTGAGTTATGACTTGGACGGCTTCTCTCAAGTAGCTCCAGTTGCACCGTTATTCTCTCGTTTTATTCTGCATCTTAATGGAGGTCCTGCTTTAGGGGGTGTGGGGGGAGACAAAAACCAAAAAATAGCCACCTCATCCTTTCAGAGAAAACCTTATTAAACGGGGCAACAGTATCTCCCTTTAAATCCAGTTGTGTCTGTAAAAGAAACCTGTTATTCAAATAATGGCCTAGTGACCTCCCACAGCTCTGTGCCGTAACATGGGCCAGCCTTAGGTACTTCCCCTCATGACTGGTAAACCGAGCTAGCCTCCGGCCTTTGGTCGTTTCTCTATTTTTCCTCTCAGGACCCTGCCCCAATGAAGTGAGTTGCCCCTCCAGTCGGCTCTGCTCTCTTCCGGAGCCCTTGAGACGCTGTGTGAGCGGGCGAGCGAGTCAGCCAGCGAGCGAGTCAGCGAGCGTCTGCCCATCATTCTGCCACACTGCAGCTGGGTTTCCTCCCAATCTGCTTGGAGAACAGTCCCCACTGATTTTGTTTGTAGTGAATAAACAGTGTGACTTTTTTTACAGTCTGCCTTCAGGGCCGGTTGGTTTGTTGGTTGGTTGGTTGGTGTGGTTTGGTTTATTTACAATAGGGTCTCCCTCTAGCCCGGCTGGCTTGGTGGGCACTTGCTGTATAGACCAGAATAGCTTTGAACTTGCAGCCTTCCTCTTGCAGGCGCCTCCCAAGTACTGGGATGGTAGGTGCAAGCACCCACACCCGCTAGGGTTTATTTTTTAAATCTAAAGTCTGCTTTGCCCACCACCTGGTCCTCTCAGGCTGAGCTAAATTCAGGTTCCTGGTCCAGGGATTAATTTGCATTATTTATTGTCTTACATCTTCTGCAGAGAGCCAAGCTCATCTCCGCCCCACTCGGGTGCCTAGGGTGCCCGTGAGAGGTGCTTGGCCATCTAATCTTTGTGTTGGAGGAGTTGGGGGTATTCACACTCAGGAGTAGAGACTTCTGGGGCCCCACCCATGTAAACACTTACAATGTTTTTTTTTTTATTGTTGTTGTTTTTGGGTTTTTTTTTGGTTTTTTTCTTTCTTTTTTTTGGATTCTGGCTTTTATCAGGGCTACAACAGCTAACCCGTATATATTGAAGGGAGGACTTTAGGGTCTCATGAATCATAGGCTTGCCCCAAACTTGCTGTATAGCGGAGGATGACCTTGAACTTATGACCCTCCTGCTTCCACCACTCAAGTGTTGTACCACCATGCCCAGTTTTACTCATTGGTGAGCAGTGAACCCAGGGCTTTGTACAAGTTCGTCAAGCTCCCCACCAACTGAGCAATTCATAGTTAACTGAGTCGTTAACGGGCCCTGCTTTCATTCTGTTAGTTTTCAGACACTGTAAACAATGTATCGTTAGCAGTCGAGGCTTCTGGAAGCCCGATAAGGTAGTCTGTTTCTCTTACAAGATGGCTTAGCAAGTAAAAGCACTACCGAGCTTAAGGACCTGAGTTTTATCCCCAGAATCCATATGGCAGGAGGGGAGACCAAACTCACCAGAGTTGTCCTGTGACCTGCACACATACACAGCGATGTGTGTGCGCATAGATCCAGGAATGAAATGATAGTAGACATTTGAAAAGTTTTTTTTAATATGCCACACACATTTAGATGTAACGGCTTATGCATACAGTCTTGGCACTTGGGAAGGTTGGGGTCACCCGTGGGAGTACGACGAGTCTGAGGACAGCTTGGCTAGAATGAAACCCATCCAGAGAATAGCAAAAGATACTCCTCTGGAATTGAAATACCTTTCCCTAATCCCCAACATGCACCGCCTTCCCTTTAGCATCAGACCCCAGCCCCTCAACACACACCAGGCTGTTACAGTCACCTCTCCACTTGAGCGTCAGACACTCCCACCCAAGGTTGTTAAAGTCACCTCCTTCCCGCCACTTGAATCAGACTTCCTCCTTCTGTGTTGTGATTTCATTTTCTCCTACTCCCTGACCTTCTAACTACAGCTCTCCATCCCCAGTGTTTTCTGTGGTGTGTGTTGTCTGTGTGTCTGTCTGTGTCTCTGTCTCAGCCTGTCTACACCTTGCTCTGCAATGCAGCCCAAGCCCACCTGACCTCAAAGGCTTCTACACTTAGGGCAGCCATGTAGTTTGGTACAGAAATCCAGGAGAGCCTCCCAGCTCTAACAAGCCAGCCGGCAGAATCCGAGCAGGTGTGGTTCCTTTGAGAATGGCCCTTAGATGAATTAACTCCTAGGCCCGTCTCGGCGGTGTAACCAAGTCATCAGTGCCGCGGCTGAAATTGTCTGCTTCCTTGTCTAGAAGTTTCAGGCACCCGCAAGAGAGAGCTGCGTGGAGTGTCAGAAGACGGTGTATCCCATGGAACGGCTCCTGGCCAACCAGCAGGTGTTTCACATCAGCTGTTTCCGATGCTCCTACTGCAACAACAAACTCAGGTGAGTCAGACCCAAGCGGGCCTCTGTGGGCAGAGTGGGAGCGCACAGGGACCGAGGCTTTTAGAACACGGGCACCACAAGCTGCTGCACTGACACTACTGGGGTTCCTGGTAAAACAGAAAACACTGGTGGTGAGTCCTTCATACGAATGATGATGGCGCTGGGAACTTCTTGATGTGGTGTGATGTGGTGATGTGATGTGTGATGTAATGTGATGTGTGATGTAATGTGATGTGACGTGTGATGTGTTGTGTGATGTGATATATGATGTGGTATGATGTGGTGATGTGATGTGTGGTGTGATGTGATGTGATATGTAGTATGTAATATTTGTAATATGATGTGGTCTGTGATGTGATGTGTGGTGTGATGGTGTGATGTGGTGTGATGTGGTGATGTGATGTGTGATGTGTGATGTAATGTGATGTGATGTGTGATGTAATGTGATGTGACGTGTGATGTGTTGTGTGGTATGATATGTGATGTGGTATGATGTGTGATGTGATGTTGTGATGTGCGATGTGATGTGTGATGTGATGTTGTGATGTGCGATGTGATGTGTGATGTGGTGATGTGATATGTGGTGTGATGTGGTGTGATGTGGTATGATGTGTGATGTGATGTGTGGTGTGATGTGGTGTGATATGTAGTATGTAATATTTGTAATATGCTGTGGTCTGTGATGTGTGATGTGATGTGTGGTGTGATGTGATGTGATATGTAGTATGTAATATTTGTAATATGATGTGGTCTGTGATGTATGGTGTGATGGTGTGATGTTGTGATGTGATGTGTGGTGTGATGTGGTGTGATATGTAGTATGTAATATTTGTAATATGATGTGGTCTGTGATGTGATGTGTGGTGTGATGGTGTGATGTGTGGTGATGTGGTGATGAACTGAAGCCTAAGATCCTATGAACTGCTAATGAAGCCCCGCATCCATGACCAGATTTAGCACAACGTTTTCCTGTTGCCTCATAGAACCATAAGCCATTAAATCCCAAGGCATTCTAGGGCTGGTGACCTGGGCTTGGAATCCCAGCTGAGGCAGAAAGATTGCAAGCTCACAGCAACTGAGTGTGAAGAAAGAGGGCGAAGGATGTAGCCAGGGGTAGAATGAATGCCCAGCATTCCTGTCCCTTGCTTCAGTCGCCAGGACTGAAGAAAGGTGGGGAGAAGGAATCAAAGGAAAATTATCAATATGGCAGACTGGGAAAAGAGTTCACATTAATTTTAATTACATAGTTTCAGAGGGAAGGAAGTATCCAAGGTGTCACTTACTCCCCCAAGCAGGCACCCTTCTAGAATCCTCTTGAAAGACGCCCTGGCACCTACAGGACACTTACGGGGTTTTGTACCTTACCATAGCTAGACCCAGCGGTAGCTCTAGGTAGATAACACTCCTTCACATGGCGCCAAAATCTGCCTCTGGGATCTCTGCTCTTCAGTTCCTTTTCTGCCCACTGAGTTAATTTATTTCTTCCTTCCTTCCTTCCTTCCTTCCTTCCTTCCTTCCTTTCTCTTTCTTCCTCTTCCTCCTCCTCCTTCTTCTCTTGTTTTTTGTTTTGTTTTTCACGATAGGGTTTCTCTGTGTAGTCCTGGCTATCCTGAAACTCCATAAATCAGGCTGGATCCAAACCTAGAGATCCACCTGCCTCTGCCTCCCAGGTGCTCAGATTAAAGGCATGTGTGCCGTCACCACCTGGCTTTGAATTAATTTTTTTCAACAAAACATATATTTCTCTTGGGGAAATACTAGCATTTTATGACCTGTTGTAAAAATATAAAACATAAAACAGTCTTTTTACCCGCTCTAGGTCCAGCACCACACTACCCCAAAATATCTGCTAGATATCTTAAGTCTCAGTCAGCAAAGCCTCTCACCCACTCTGCTCCATCCCATATCACACTGCTCAAGGCCTCTCTCTGAGCCTGGCAGCCATCTCTCTACCTATCTACTTCCCAAGGCAGGTTTCCATGCCAGAAACACATCCCAACTCCGTGGCGTCCCACACACTCTCCCAAATTCAATTCTCCACATGAAAAAACCACACCACACAATAACCTTGGATCCAATTGATAAGATATAATTGCCCACCTAAACATACAAAGCCCGGTACACACCCATCCCTTAAGAATGTTCATAACAACAGCGTGGATCTTAATGTCAACTTCCATGTTCTCTCCGGGAGGCTTCTCTCCCGTCTCCTCCTCTTCCTTCAAACTTTTCTCCGGCCCATCCTTCCTTCTCGTCCAATGACAGGCCTCATTCTATCCTGTACCCGCCTCACCTGCGTGACATCATCCCACAATGACCCTTTAATTTTTTTCAATGTATATGGGTGTTTTGCCTGCACATGTGTCTGCAAAGCCTAAAAGAAAGCACCAGATCCCCTAGAACTAGAGTTGTGAGCCGCCATCTGGGTGCTGGGAATCAAACCTGGGACCTCTAGAAGAGTAGCCAGTGCCGTTAACCACTGAACCATCTCTCCAGCCCGTTATGATTCTTTTTTTTTTTTTAAATAAAAGATTTATTTATTTATTTATTTATTTATTTATTTATTTATTTATTTATTTATTTTATGTATCCATTGCTGCTGTCTTCAGACACAGCAGAAGAGGGCATCAGATCCCATTACAGATGGTTGTGAGCCACCATGTGGTTGCTGGGGATTGAACTCAGGACCTCTGGAAGAGCAGTCAGTGCTTTTTTTTTTTTTTTTTTTTTTTGGAGCTGGGGACCCGAACCCAGGGCCTTGCGCTTCCCTAGGCAAGCGCTCTACCACTGAGCTAAATCCCAACCCACAGTCAGTGCTCTTAACCTCTGAGTCATCTCTCCAGCCCCCCCGTTATGATTCTTTACAAGCTATTATATAGTGGCCTGGGCTGGGGCACACAGCTTCAATTCCAGCGCTCAAGAGGCAGGGGTAGGCGGATCTCTATGACTTCAAGTCTGTGACTTCAAGAATAGCCTGTTCTGGGGGTTGGGGATTTAGCTCAGCGGTAGAGCACTTGCCTAGCAAGCGCAAGGCCCTGGGTTCGGTCCCCAGCTCCAAAAAAAAGAAAAAAGAAAAAAAAAATTTAAACAGTAAAGCGTTATCACCTGTTCCTTCTCCTGTCAGCGTGACTTGCTTTTATCCAGTCAGGATTAGACACTGAGAACCAAATATCTGCAGCTCATTGGATCCATTCTTACAGTGTCGTTATTTTAAAATTAGCACAGCTGATAAACTAGGAAGAAGAAGAAGATAGAACTTACAGGTTATGGGGTTGGGGATTTAGCTCAGTGGTAGAGCGCTTGCCTAGGAAGCGCAACGCCCTGGGTTCGGTCCCCAGCTCCAAAAAAAAAAAAGAACTTACAGGTTATAAATGCTGAAGAAATGTATGAGTGGGTTAAGACAGACTTCTAGGAAAAGTAATTTTTAAACATTTTCACTGAGGAGAATGAAATCACTTGAAAACGAGGAATTCATATCCATTAGGATAGTGACCAGGGAAGGCTTAGTCCAAGGAGTGAGCATTGTGAGTGAGGAGTTTTGTGTAAAGGTAAAGACAGTCATGGCACTGCACACCTGAGATCTTATCACTCAGGAGACTAAGGCAGGAGGATTTCAACTTCAAGGCCAGCCTCCGTTTAGCCCCCCAAACACACACACTGGAAAAACTAAAACAAAACAAAACAAAAACAAACAAGCAAAAAGCCTTAAAAGAAGATCAGGCAGGGCTTGAGAGATGGCTCAGTGGTTGAGAGCACTGACTGCTCTTCCAGAGGTCCTGAGTTCAAATCCCAGCAACCACATGGTGGCTCACAACCACCTGTAATGGGATCTGATGTCCTCTTCTGGTGTGTTTGAAGACAACTACAGTGCACACATATAATAAATAAATGAATCTTTCAAAAAAAAAAAAAGAGGGTCAGGCATTAGGATAGGTCATCTATGCGCTTTTAAAGATATTTTCCTTGGACTGGGGTACACTGTTAGTATAGTGTTTGCCTGGTACACATTCACAGTATCTTCCCTCCAAAGGGGAGGAGGCCTCTCACGTCTTCAGAAAACACCGGCATTACCAGAAGCCTGCTGGTATAAGTGGGAGTGTAAAGGAAGAGTCACTGACTCGGTGTCTTCTCTTTTGGTGACAGTCTAGGGACGTATGCATCCTTACACGGAAGAATCTACTGTAAGCCTCACTTCAACCAACTCTTCAAGTCCAAAGGCAACTATGACGAAGGCTTTGGGCACAAGCAGCATAAGGATCTGTGGGCAAGCAAAGGTGAAAATGAAGAGACTTTGGGGAGACCAGCCCAGCCTCCCAGTGCAGGGGAGACCCCCCATAGCCCGGGTGTAGAAGATGCCCCCATCGCCAAGGTCGGCGTGCTGGCCGCGAGTATGGAAGCCAAGGCCTCCTCTCAGAAGGAGAGGGAAGAGAATAAGCCAGCGGAGACCAAGAAGCTGAGGATCGCCTGGCCTCCCCCAGCCGAGCAGGGCAGTTCAGGAAGTGCCCCGGAGGAAGGGTTCAAAGTGTCAAAGCCCAAGTGGCCTCCCGAGGATGAAGTTTGCAAGACGGAGGCTCCGGAGGATGTAGATCTGGACCTGAAGAAGCTGAGGCGCTCTTCGTCCCTGAAGGAGAGGAGCCGCCCGTTTACTGTCGCGGCTTCCTTTCGAACCTCCTCGGTCAAGAGCCCCAAGCCCTTGTCGCCGTCCCTCAGGAAGGGTTGGAGCGAGCCGGAGCCCCAGCAGAGTGAGGAGTTCGGAGGAGGGACAGTGACACAAACGGAAAGCGCCAGGCCCTCTGGGGAGAAGGAGAGTGTGGGAAAATCACGCTGGCTGAGCGAGGAAGCGGAGGAAGCGCCGAGGGGCAGGGACAGTCGTTCTTTTGAGCTGGAGAGTGAGAGTTTTATAGGAAATGGCGCAAGCATAGCTGAAGACGACATCGCCCTGGCACAGCGGTCTCCGTTAGAACCCGAGTCTCCCGGTTGGCCTGGCTTTGGAGACACCACGACTGCTAAAGAATTCACTACGCAGAATCAAAAATCCCAAGATGTCGGGTTCTGGGAGGGGGAAGTGGTCCGAGAGCTGTCCGTGGAGGAGCAGATAAAGAGAAACCGGTACTATGACGAGGATGAGGATGAGGAATGACCGGCCTCCAGCCTTAGATTCCTGTTAGCAACTCACTGCCCTTTATCAAGTGGTGCGCACAGACAGGCAGCTCGGCGCCACGGGTCTTTTACGTGGGAGCAACTTTGGAAATGAATTCCTGCTTGCAAAACAGAACAAAACCAACCCAAAACAACACCCCAAAACCAATTCTAAGTGCATTGTGGAAACACCATCTTAAACCTGGTGTGGTGGCACACACCTTTAAATCCCAGCACTCTGGTGGTACAGGTAGGGGAGTCTCTCTGAGTTGGAGGCCAGCCTGGTCTATAAAGTTCCCGGACAGCCAGGGCTACCCAGAGAAACCTTGCCTCAAAAAGCAAAACCAAACAAAAACAAAGAACCCCTACATTTTAGCAGGGAAGGGCTAAGCAGGGATTTCTCTCACTGATGCAGCCCATGGTCTGCCGCATTCCCCCAGAATCAATAGTAAAGTGACTAGATATTAGGCACATTTTCACACTACAGAGACCGTTGTGGAATTAGAGACATTCAGAACACATTCAGGAGCCCAGCTCTTAACCAGAAGCACTTTAGCATAAAGGGCACAGTGTAGCAATTTTACCAATTTCATTTTTTTTTAATTTTTTTTTAGTACTCAACTGCTGAAATCAAATATTTAGTCTTTCGAGCTTTTTAAATGCATTTTCTTCCTCTGGTAGATATGGGAAACTTACTTTCATCCTACTCTCTGCGCTTTTAATTACTGAGGCACAAAACAGCAACCTTTGGCCAAGTGAGGTGCTGGTTTCAAAAGCCTCAGCGCCTGAGTTCAATCCCCAGAGCCTACGCCCAGGTGAGCGAGAAGCCTGCACACGGTCACCCTCTGACAAACGTCCCCTGTGGCTCATCGGTAATAATAAACAAGTTGTTAAAACAGAGCCAACATTACAAACACCTCTGAGAGAGAGCCAGACACGGAACCCAGGTAATCAGTGCCGTATGCCACTGTGTGCCTGCACTCTGGGTGTCTGCTGTCTGTCCTGGCCTCTCACACCCTACCGAAAGCCACAGTGTTTGTATAAGACACTGTGGATCACCGTCCACCACACTCCAAGCGAAAGAGAAACGAAGATCTGACCTCCGAAGCCTCAGGGTTGAGGCAGATCTCGTCAGTCCTTACGGCTCTGGAATGTATCGATTTTCACGGTATGATATTTCCAGGGTCGAGGTAAATCAATTTTAGGCCTCTCTTCTCAGGCGGTGTCCTACTTTGATTCATTGTTGTGATAAAACGCTGGGCAGAAGCAACTTAGCAGAGGAAGGTTTGTTTCCACCCACAGGCCACAGTGAAGGGAAACCAGGCCAGAACCTGGGGGCAAGAACCGACGCCGACTGTTCAGGAACAATGCTCACTGGCTTCACCTCTCTGGCTTACTCAGCTGGCATTCTTACACCACCCAGGGCCACCTGGCCAGGGTGACCCTGCTCACAACACAGACAGACAAGAGGCAGCGCCTCAGTTCAGAGTCCCACGTCCAGGCGAGCCTGTCAGGCCGGCAGACACTGTGGAGCACAGGTGGACTTCTCTGGTATTAAGGCTTTAGAACAGTATACGCGAGTGCATTTCTTGTATGTAACTAATAATCCCAAATTATGTGTAGGAAGGGGGCGGGGTGTTTTAAGATAGAGGACTTTTTGCATTTGTAGAGATTTAGCTCCGTTTTAGAGATGTAAAATAATCTGTTTCCTCATGATCTTGTTTAGCCTAAAACATTTTTATTCAATAAAGCTTTTAATTTACATTCTAAGTGTCCGCACCGCTCTTCGTTTCCACCGTTTCTTTTGCACCGTTAGGGTCTCTCCGGACCTGCTTCTGTTTGAGCAGTTTGAGGGGGTAAGTGCTATGAATTCATCTCACCACCAGATGGCGATGTTGAACCGAATTTGGCACTTTTCGTCTATCCTGAAGAACACATTTTTTTTTTCCCCCTGAAAAATTACAAGTAATTTGGCAAGAGAATTGGCTTTTGCATTCAGAATGAACTGTTTGTTTTACCAACTCAAATTCCAGTGGCAGTTTTTTTTTCTGTTTACGGTACGCAACATTTACTAATTCACCTTACCATTGTGCCTAACACACAAAGCAGGATTTCCAGCCATCTCCGCTGAAGACGCAGGCTCTTCAGTCTGGGTGTGAGCGTGTTTGGTTGATTTCTTGTGTAGAATCGGCTTCCCCAAGTGTTTCCTGCTACCACTGGTTTGTGGTTTTAATAATAGCCTGGAACCCAAATGTGGTGGTGGTCCATGCCTGTAATCCCAGGACTCAGGAGGCTGAGGCAGGAGGATTACTAAATTGGAAGCCAGCCTAAGCCACAAAGCAAGACCAGATCTCAAATAGTCTGGAGAGACTGGAGAGTTGGCCCTGGATTTTATAGTACGTGCTGTTCTTCCTAGCACCGTCACAATCATCTGAACTCCAGCTCTGAAGAGTGTGATGCCCCCTACTGACACCCACAGAAACACACTTAAGGGCCGGAGAGATGGCTCAGCGGTCAAGAGCACTGACTCCTCTTCCAGAGGTCCTGAGTTCAAATCCCAGCAGCCACATGGTGGCTCACAACCATCTGTAATGAGATCCGATGCCCTCTTCTGGTGTGTCTGAAGACAGTGACAGTGTACTCACATAAATAAAATAAGTAAGTCTTTAAAAGAAAAAGAATCCCAGCTACAGTCTTGTATACACTACTGATAGCAGGCCTTAAGCTCTACCAAGTTGGGGCTTTTCACTGGGTCACTGCAGAGACAATTTTCCTCCCTCGACCTGAGCTGCGAGAGGATTGCCCCACGTAAGTACAGTTGTTTAGGCTTCACAGGGTTGTCCTGCTCAGAAGGGAGTTCTCCAAAGCCAGTGCAAGCTTCTTGGAACAGTGGCGACCCCAGAGTAAGGACCCTAGAAGCAGGTGTCATGGCCGCTCTATAACAGTCCTGGGGGCAGTGGTCCTGGAAGCTGAGCTGTACTGCCCTCAGGGTATGAAGCACTCACAGTAGCTGGGATGGCAAGATGGCTGTCAGCCGATCATCACAAGAAGGGTGGCTCGGTTATCAACTCCTGGTTAAGTCAGGGCAGCTAGCTACGCACAAGTGCAGGGTCTGACAGCTGTCGGCTGAAGGGTAAAATGGGCGGATCCTCGGGACGTTGGCTTATTTGGAGTAAATATTAAAGAGTATGTACCAAGGGCTGGAGAGATGGCTCAGCGGTTAAGAGCACTGACTACTCTTCCAGAGGTCCTGAGTTCAATTCCCAGCAACCACATGGTGGCTCACAACCATCTGTAAAGAGATCCGATGCCCTCTTCTGGTGTGTCTGAAGACAGCTACAGTGTACTTATATATAATAAATGAATAAATCTTTAAAAAAAAAAAAAAAAAAAAGAGTATGTACCAAAAGGCCTGTCGTTACAGCCATTTTAGTAGTGTTTAATGCCTAGCCAAACACTCTTAGGAAAAGTCGGATTCTTCAGCTTGTCTCACTTTATCATCTGTTTCAGTAGGAACGTTGCTAATCAACATACTAAGAATTGGTACATGCACATTTGGGGCGGGGGATTTTGAATAACATCTTAGACCAAAGATCATTGTATACCACTTCCTGTATGTTCAGCTGACATGTTCTGAGTGCTCAGATTTAAACCCTATGGATCCAGAAGGCTATTTCTCTCTCGCTCTCGCTCTGTGTGTGTGTGTGTGTGTGTGTGTGTGTGTGTGTGTGTGTGTGTGTGTGAGTGTGTTTCCAGACATTGTTTCTCTGTATAGCCCTGGCTGTCCTGAAACTCGTTCTGTAGACCAGGCTGGCCCCCAACTCCAGAGATCCACCTGCCTCTGCTTCCCCAGTGCTGGGATGGAAGGCGTGGGGATAAAGGGATTGTATAAAAGTCTGACTAGGTGAGCACAGACCTTAAATCCCATCACTCAGCAGGTAGAGGCAGGAGGACCTCTGCGTTAAGGCTAGCTCTGTTTAGAATGAGATCCAGGACGGCCAGGGATATGCCAAGAGACTGTCTCAGGAAAAAAAAAAGTCCTACCAAGTGGGCAAGATAAGACCTGAATTCCTTGTTAGAAGCAAGTTTTATTGATGTTAGAATGAGAAGACCAATAAATAATTAATGCTTTTTGCAAAGTCTATAAAAAATTACAATGACCCGGGGCTGGAGAGGTGACTCAGTGGTTAAGAGCACTGGCTGCTCTTCCAGAGGTCCTGATTTCCATTCTCAGCAACCACATGATGGCTCATGACCGTCTCGTGTAATGGGATCCGGTGCCCTCTTCTGGTGTGTCTGAAGACAGTGACAGTGTACTCACATACATTAAATAAATAAATCTTTTTTTTTTTTTTTTTTTTTTCCGGAGCTGGGGATCGAACCCAGGGCCTTGCACTTCCTAGGCAAGCACTCTACCACTGAGCTAAATCCCCAACCCCTTTTTTTTTTTTTTTTTTTTTTTTTTTTGAGGAAGAGATGCTGAGGATATAGCTCAGCTGTAGTAAGCATGCTTCCCATGTGCAAGGCCTAGAGTTCAGTCAACAACACCAAAAAAGAAAAACAGATTAAATTCATCCATGGGTTCTGTTCCGAGCGTCTCTGGTTGGGCCCAGAAACCTTAGAACACTCTCCATATGGGGCAGGGGGTAAACTAATGTCTGAGAAGCACCGAGGTGAGGTAAACTTTTGAGTGTCCTCCCTGGATGGCTCTTTCATGACTGGCCCTCACCTCAAACCTTCAGGTTGTGAAGTTCCTTTATCCATTGTCCTCGGACCATAAGTTGAGATTATTATCACCACCATCCCTAGTTAGTTTCTGGCTGTTAACCTTGAGGCTAGGTTTTTGGGTTTTTTTCTTCTCTTTTTTTGGAGCTGGGGACCAAACCCAGGGCCTTGCGCTTGCTAGACAAGTACTCTACCACTGAGCTAAATCCCCAACCCCTTGTGGCTAGGTTTTAACCAATGTTCAGGGCTCTCTGGCAATTGAAGGACAGTTTAGTACTCTGAGAACTGCCTCATCTCTGGTCCGTTTCCTTGTTTATGTAGATTTACAAGAGTTCAGTGTTCATTTTGAGCATTTAAAGTTGAGGTTTGTAGGATAAGGAAACCAGGGTTCTGGAGTCTAAAGAGTTTCTAGCTACAGCTGTTTATATGACTTTGGATTTCAGTTTATTCCTCCATAAACTTCTACAGGACAGATTTTCTTTGCTTTTTCCCCCCCCCACTCCCTTCTGCCCTGAGAGTCCTATATTGTATGTAAACTGGCCTTTAAACTCATGACAGTTCTCTTGCTTCAGACACCCAAGTGCTGAGATTACAGCTGTGAAAGACCACCTCCTGCACACACTCAAAAGGGAATGGGGGTGGGGTGGGGAGGTCTCATGAAGTTCGTGTTGGCCTTGAACTTGCAGAGAATGACCCTGAACTCCTGATCCTCCAGCCTCCAGCCCCCAAGTGGAATTATAGTGGAGGCTGGAATTACAGGCTTTTAATCCAAGGATATTTCAAAGCCCTGTGTTTTCTTTGAGGAAAAGTGAAGGTAACTTTTAAGGCCTAAAGCCAAGGAGGGGGTTGGAAATCAAGGAGGTGCACAAAAGACGTGGAATCAATTAGGATGAACAGCACAGCCGACTGGCTGGGACACGGGTCCTGTAAGAGATGATCAGGACCGTATAGACCGGCCCGGAGCCAGAATGGACTTGAATCTGCTGGACTAGGAGGAATGTTCCCAAAAGAGAGAAACTAGCCTGAGGTAAGGGCGTGACCACGGTGAGGTTAAACCTGCTGCAAGAAACTGGGCGGGGCTTGGGCTGCAGGTGAGGGGCGTAACCAGGACAGGTGGGCGTGGCCAAGACGAAACGGGCTAGCGGGGCGA